>NW_007377610.1:111047-140063 GCF_000475195.1 Diaphorina citri | reverse complement strand
CCTATTATTAGCATGAAAATAAAAGTGGTGGTGGTGGTGGTGGTGGTGGTGGTGGTGGTGGTGTAATTGTTGTTGGTGAATTATCTTTTTGATACCTAACTAAGCTTTTAGTAGTTTAGTCGTTAAAAAAGCGGTCGAAATACTGTTAACTGTAAAAATACCGCTAACCGTTGTTCCGATGTTCATAAAAATTACTAATTGGGGGGTTTTAGATATGGTTTTGGGGGGGTTCTACTCTCATAACTTTTTCGATATCTCTAACCGTTTTGTGAAAACCGCCAAAAAGCGGTTAATTCCGCCTGTGGGCGGCGCCCAGTGCAACTTTTGCCGATTTTCAGATTTTTCCCTTTACATATTCATCAAGACCTATCATCCTGCCAAATTTCAAGTTTCTAGGACATCGGAAAGTGCCTCATAATTTTGATGAGTGAATCAGTGAGTCAGTCAGTCAGTCGTAAAATAAGCGATTTTCAAACCGTTTTTTCTACACCTTCCGGTTAAGCTAGAACTTCGGAATTTCGCAGGTATAATAAGAAAGTATAGGTTAACATAAATTTGGACCATATTATGGTCCAAATTTCGTGAGATTACATTGAAAATTGACGGAGTTATTATAGGGGTAAAAATGCGTCGAAATGTTTCGTGTAATATACACACTGGCGTGCTCAGGCCGGAACTTGGCCTGGCGCACTGCCGTGCGCCTAGATATATTCCCTATTTCCCTCGCTTTTCATCCCTCTGATGTTGCTGCGGATTCCCGAAGTCTTGTTAGAGGATGTCTAATATAAACCTAACCAATAAACTATAAGTCGTTCTCACAGTTAGGTAGATTCGTAGAAGCTTAACCCATCCTTTAGGGCTGTTTACCCCTATACCTAAGCGTCAGGTGGGAAACCGGGTAAAAAGGGGGATAGGATCGGATTATCCAATCTTGAACCCGGATTCTATCCGGTTTTTAAGTGGGTAGAAACCGGATAAATGTCCTCTCTCTCTCTCTCTCTCTCTCTCTCTCTCTCTCTCTCTCTCTCTCTCTCTCTCTCTTTCTCTCTCTCTCTCTCTCGTTGTTATTTTGCTTATTTTTTCCTCAAAATAATCCGCGAACCAAGTTGTCTTCAATGTTACAGTTGTGACAAGCATTTAAATCATAAAAAAAAGCTTGACAGGCCAAATTCTAGCACTAAAGTAATGAGAGAAAGGAGAGGAAAAAATATAAATAAAGATTAAAAGAAAGAAAAAAAGGAAGAGAATTCTGTGGTCGAGTGGTATTACACTGGGGTTGTACTCCGAAGCTCCTGGGTTCAATTCAAAATTCAAGGCGGGGTCAAAGATTTTTTTTCTTTTTCTGCTGGAATGTCGTTGTACACTCAGCCTCATAAGAAAATCGTTATAACCTATACCTAGATAGTTGATTCTGCCGCTTGCACCTTATATCCAAGTGAGTAGCGACCACAGTGGCGGCATTACAAGTTAAAAAGACGAGTGACTAGTTTTTCCCCACAAGATGAAAAAAAAAAGTTGAAAAAAAAAATCACACATTTACATTCTCTCCTATCGTATTATAATTATGTAAAATAAATAATAAAATAAATTATATTAAAATTATTATTCCACATTTTTTCCTATAATGTGTTAATTTTATTATTTAAAAGTAAATGTCTACACAGTTTTCTAGGGATCTTGCAGTGTTGCCAGATAGGTGTTTGTGCCCTGTTGCCAGTTAGGTGTTTGTGCTACAATGAAGCAGAAACTGTGAAAAGCGACACTTGAGAAATTATTGTTTTTACAACACCATAAAATCTTCTGCCAAATACATAAAATTGTAACGAACTTTTTTTTTTACAATATTCTGAACTCGAAGTGGGAATTTTATTAATGACTTTACACATAGTGTGATGCCAACAGTAATAATAATATGATAGTACAATAACAGTAAGAATAATAATGTGTTATAATAATTATTACAGTCTGTCTCCAAGTTTACAGGAATAGGTATGAGTTGAATATAAAGTGACATTTAAGCAGGATTGGAACAGGGAACAGTTGTACTCAACCTTCTTGAGGCCATTACCCCTTTTTGACTTGAAGTAATGGAAAAACGGTTTATTATTACAGTCGAATCTCGATAGTAAGTACCTAAGTCAAGGGAAATGACGAAAATTATTTATTGTAGTCTCCTACCACGGATAGTCAGTGAAGAGAAATCCCTTATCGGGCCAACCATAAGGGTCATTTGAATAAAAGTCAGACCGGCTGGCTGGTGTGTGTTAGCTAGGGACTTTTTACTTTCCTTATCCTATAGGAAGGAAAGTAATGTTCAAATTTTCGATGGTCAGTTTTTAGTGTCAAAACACGTTTTGAGGTCCCTAGAGCCTAAATCCAAAGTTTCAGCCATACCTTCTCTCTACCTAGTTTTACCCTCCGAAAAAAAAAGCATATAAATCTCATAGAGGTTGGTAATCACCCCCAGGTTTGAGAACCACTAAGATAGAACAATACATGTCTCGGAATGATGTGTTACAGAGTTTAGTGGGTGAGTAAGAGAGAGAGAGACTGAGTGTGGGTGTGTGAGTAAGAGAGAGAGAGACTGAGTGTGGGTGTGTGAGTAAGAGAGAGAGAGAGAGAGCGAGAGAGACTGAGTGTGGGTGTGTGAGTAGGAGAGAGATATTGAAGTGGATATTAGGATAAAATTATGTAGGTAGTAAGTGCTACAAGTAAAGACTAAAAGGTTGTTTGTATGCTATTCGACTCAGTCCCGCGTCTGCCTTGTAAGCGCTAAGCCGTCACCAAGGTTGCTAAGAAAATCCGACACCTCCACTAATATTTGTTCTATTGCGTATTGCATACTCAAATAGTTATACGGCGTTCATACAAATTCTAAACCCAAAATCTGATACTTGTAAGCGCGAGGTCGCAGGTTCGATTCCCGCCCGGGGCGAACTGTGTTCTAAACAGGCGCGGGTCGCTCTCGGAACGGCTGACTTTGTCCTATCCTGTCCAGCCCGGGGTTTTTCCTATTCTGTCCTTATATCTAGCTGTTCAAGAGTAATTAGCAATTGGCAAGTACTTTTGAGACATACTGTATAGACTGTGTAGGTACCTATTGACTGGGTCCCTGGGCTATAACTATAATAAAGGAAGACAGGATAGGAGAAAGCCAGCCGTTCCGAGAACGAACATTATCCCATCAGGATAAAATCCGCCCCGGGCGGTAATCGAACCGTGACCTAGCACTTACAAAGCAGGCCCGCTTTGTCCAACACACGGGGGTTAGTAAGTTATTATCAGCTTCGTTTTCCAATTTATGCCAGAAAGTAGACAGGACCTTCTGACTGAGAAATTATCAACTCTCTTTTCACACCTTTCTATTGGTCAATTTCCGCCCGGAAATTTGCTGTTTACGTCCGGTAAACAAAGGCTGATGTCCGTGAGGGAGCACATCACAATGGCATTATCCGACCCGATCATTATGGGACCATCAGCATCTTATGGGGCGAAAATATTTCCGAACATAAAAATTTGAATTCCGGGACAAGAAGAAAAATGAGGGTAAAATCCCTCCATTTTTTCAAAGAGGAGCTTTTTCCCTTTGACCCGGTGGAAAATTCCCGGCGGGGGAAAACATATTGAACACACACAGAGAGAATATGACAACGTGCATGTTTGGTGAAGGTAATATTGAAAAAACGGGTGAAAATGGGAACAGTGGCGGATGAGAAAGATTTGTGGCAATATGACGAAAATAAGCGAGGTGTGTTGTAATTGGAAGAAGAGAGATTGAAATTCCTCTGAGGGAAACTGGAAATTGGTGGTTGTTGAAAAAAGCAGCCTGCAAATACGCCTCGATTAAAGCAGACAAAATGGAAATAAAACCCCAGAGTTATAATAAAAATGTTTCCAATACGGAACAGTCAGTTTCCTGTACAAAATTTCCCTTCTATAGGAATTCAGGAATTCCTCTAATTTCTTGTCTTCTAGGAAGTCATTCCTTAGATTGCCTTAGAGCTACTATTATTATTAAATTTTACTAAAGAGTTGCTTGACTCATGTTGAAACAGAACACCAGACACCCTTCTTTCCCCATTTTCTACCGAAAATCCGAAAAACATCGAAATCCCGATAATATCGAACATCGATGTTTTTGATTACGATACATCGGATACCTACTCGATATATCGAAGTTTAAAAACATCGATGTATCGAACATCGATGTTTTCGTCTCGATGTCCCAACCCTAGGTAGTAGCCTACTGCTGGAGTAAAGGGACTTTTCAGTCCTATGCGAGCAGAATAAATAAATAATCACTATTATTATTATTAACCTCACCCACAGCTAGTCGAGCCTGAGGAGGGCCGGGAAACGCCAGCAGCACGTGATTGCACAGATGCATCTGGGTAACCATGGTTACCCATCCGGATAGTGACCTAGCACAACGTTGCTTAACTTCAGTGATCTCTTAACTGGCGGGGGAAGTGCTATTGTCACTCGCTCTACATTATACAAAACTAACATTATAGGTCAAAATCATACGTACCTACTACCTATACGTATTAGGTCTATTACAGGGTTGTCCAACCTTTTTGTATTCGGCCTTCGCGGGCTCTCGCGGGCCGCGGTTTGGACAACCCTGGTCTATTAGGATAATAATGAATAAAATAGAAATCCCCCCCTAAATAAACTTTATGAGCTTTAATTTGACGTCAACCTATACGACTATTATTATTGTTACCCAGATTATTATTTAGATAATGAATTCAACAGGGAAAATAAGTCACCAGGGAAAACAGTCAAAATAGAGAGCACTTAATTAAAACCGTTACTCATTTATCATTCAAATTTTCATTCGAATCCACACACACATCACAATCTCGCTGGCAAATTTCAGTAGAAATCTGTGGGAATATCTATAGGTAATACATACATAGCTACTAAACTTTATGTTTACCTAAAGGTAGGTAACTAGGTACTCATACTCATATTACCATAACTATACAAACGTACCTAAGTACCTACCTAATACGCATTGTCGCACACTAAAATTAGGTATTTAGCTAGAGACTCGGTGTAGGTAAATACCTACCTACCTACTAAAGATACTAGTCCAGTGTATTACCTACTGCTTAGGTGGGTTTACCTGCCTACTACCTCCTGGTTCATAGAGTCATTTAGAGTTCATATTATTAACACCAATTTATAGATACATACATAGAAATACCTTTCTAACTCATCTGCATTTAAGTCTAAGTAATTAAAAGAAATTACCAACAGCTTGGAAATAGCTTTCAGAGGATTTTTTAAATCTTATTCAAATCTCAAATAAGTACATACCTAGTACCTACCTACCTATTATTTTTAGTGAAAAAGTTAACCCTGACATAGACAAGTAACCAACTATGGAACAATTTGAAATTTTTCAAATACGAAAATAACTCTGGTTCACCAGGGTTGAAAATAATTCCACTAACTTTCCTCAACATCCTAGCTTACATTAAATTATACAAACAAGGTTTTGTACAATAATTTTCCAAATAAGGACTTGGATTTTAAAGTCCAATGCTTTCTTTTCGTAAGCTTTACTTATTAAGTAGACAGATAGAGCTCAAGTGAAAAAATTAAAATAAATTCTACACCCCCTGTCAAACCCCTTTTTTTAAAAAAAAAAAAAAAAAAAAAAAAAAAAAAAAAAAAAAAAAAACGCCAAGAGAAATTTTATTCACCGAGATTTTTACTTCAAAGGTCCTTTGTTTTAGAAAAATGTAGCTATAAGAAACAATGTAGTCATTGTAGTAATATGCAACATGATGTATGTATAATTGTATTTTGTATATTATAGTAATATAGAACATGTATACTGATTCTTGACGAGGGTTTGCTATTATGCTGATTAGAACTTGTAGGGGAAGCAGGGGCACAGTGGATCGAAGAGGAGATGCGAGTATTCCTTGGAAATCCTCAGATCAATCCTTGGAAAAAAGAGCACGGTCTTGAAGTGAACTGGACGATTAGCACAATATTGATTACCTATATGATTAGTGCAAACTTCTGGAAGTTCAAGATTTAAAGGTGGTTCCGGAAACGGAAAGTAAGTAAATAAGCACAATATTGAGAGATTCAGGTTGAAGCTTAAGTACCTATGTATTCGGGAGGTTCACATCAATGTTCTATGTATGTTCCGAAACTACATGTCCTCCGTTTTACCCGGCACTCACTCTGAGACCGTCTGACGGACCTCGGTCTAAGTCTGTGAGACAGTTCTGACGTGTGTGGCGGAAAAAGCTCGAGAGATAGGTGTGACAGACCTATGTCTGTGAGACCACGGTCTGTGAGACCACGGTGAGTTCGAACTTCCCTCAGTTCCCCTAAACCGTACAAGCTGTAATATTAAGCAGGCTTAGTTCTCCAAGTGTATTTCTAATATATATATGCTCGACATGTTAAGCCCGTTTGTGAGACCTATGTCTGTGAGACCACGGTCTGTCAGTGAGTGGTCGGCATAAATTGGAAGTACACTACATCCTACAACAATACAACATTCATTGGTCGACCAAACTTCATCGACATCATCTGGAATAACCTCTTGGTTTTTCTATCTTTGGGTTATGGGTTTCTGGTCTATCGTTTGTTAAAGTCACATAGAGAGTTCGAACTTCCCTCAGTTCCCCTAAACCGTACAAGCTGTAATATTAAGCAGGCTTAGTTCTCCAAGTGTATTTCTAATATATGCTCCTGCATACATTTTCTCATGGGGACATATGTATTTTCTCATTTGTGATGGAGTAGACTGCACAATATGTCGTCAAACATAAAAGAGGCTCTTCTACATGGTTGGCATTTTTCTAATTACCGCTCTAAAAATCACAAGAGCTCCCCATGTACCACCCTTCAGATGTTAGCCAATCAGCGGTCGCGGATTTTTTCTTTCATTTTGATGTCTAAGGACCCCTCTAAGTTCTCTACAGAGTGTACAGGAACCCCATTTCCATAGGGAGGGATCAAAACAAAGGATTTTTCTCGAGAAGACGAAGGGAGAGGGGGGACACGTCCTCTAGAAGTCATTGATATATGAAAATGCTAATAATCATATAGCCATTAGGAATCAAAAATGGCATCTTGTCATTTTTTTTCATGTTCTTTGTTCTTATCAATGCAAATTTCTTTCCTGACCACCCTTCAGATGTTAGCCAATCAGCGGTCGCGGATTTTTTCTTTCATTTTGATGTCTAAGGACCCCTCTAAGTTCTCTACAGAGTCTACAGGAACCCCATTTCCATAAGGAGGGATCAAAACAAAGGATTTTTCTCGAGAAGACGAAGGGAGAGGGAGGACACGTCCTCTAGAAGTCATTGATATATGAAAATGCTAATAATCATATAGCCATTAGGAAACAAAAATGGCATCTTGTCATTTTTTTCATGTTCTTTGTTCTTATCAATGCAAATTTCTTTCCTATTGCAATCAGGAGTGATCTTTTGTCGATATTCTTGAATGGAAAATAAGGTACTTACCTACGCATAATGAATTATTATTATTATTATTATTATTATTACTACTTACTTGAACTGAGTTGAACTTAGGTATTTTGCAATATTAAAATGAAAAGTTGCAGGTCCTATATTTTCGAGAGGATTGATGGAGGAGGCAACTAGCTAAGGTCTTATTGTCTCGAAACTCTCGAAAGCGAAGAGAGAGAAGCTAACTATATAGACTGGCCGATTTGACGAGTATTATACGCGTATGCATCAGGTATGTGTTTGATTTGATGATCAGTAAATCCGTCCATATATACTGGGGGAGTACTCCTTATTATACTAGGGGGTATCTTCCCCTAACACACGGCAATGTTATCATTATTTCATCAAGAGGGAGAGGAGAGATTCTCTCTTATTAGGCCGCATAAATAATTCCGCAGCCAGACATCCTGGTAGGTATAAGCCGGCCCTAATCCTGAAGGCTTTGAAAACAGGTAAAATACAAAAGAGCAAAAGGGATTCCGACACAACTATGCTAGCATGTACAATTTTCAATTTTAAACTGTAATTTAAACGGCTCTGTTTGTTTGACCGTAACTTTCGAACGGTTTATCCGTTTACAATGAAATTTGCCAGAAAGGTTCAACACATTAAGGATATTAGCTCTTCAGATTTTAGCCTGGATCTGGCCAATCGGAACTCCGTAGCGACCGTTTTCCTGAAGGAGTTCTAAGTACTGATCCACTATTTCTAGTAGGTAATAAAAGAATTATTGTGGACGGTACACCTTTATTAGCTCTCTAAATAGACTATATGGACTGTTGAACTGTTGGCCAAGGCAGTTATAGGGCCGGGACTGGATCATTGGGACTGAAGAGTTTAAGTTCAACTTGCTGCTTGTTTTGTGATCATAACATTTTTCTCCAAAACTTTTTTCGGAAAATGAAAGAAAAGTTAAAAATGCCCCTCCCCCCCCCTCTCCTAGCTATTTTCTCTCACTCCCGTTATCTTTTATTTTATAGAACCTCTTTGTCTTTTTTCCAAGTAATTTACACCGACAGTTTCGAGAATAGCGGGAAAAGGTGTTGCAATCTTTCTTAGGATACCCTGTAGGTACATACCGCCATCCCTTTCCTTTTTCTCCTCCTTTCTTCTTCCTCCTCTTTTTCTCTTTTATTCTTCTTCTCCTCCTCCTTCTTCTCCTCCTCCTCATCCTCCTCCTTCTCCTCCTCCTCCTTCTCCTCCTCCTCCTCCTCCTCCTCCCCTGTCTTGCCATCCTATAATTTGCAACGTCTCCGGAAATTTATAGGGCGATATCCTGCATTTTATTCAATACTAAAAAATATAATATCATTTTCTTATTTGACAATTTGTCTAGGACGTCGCTCATACCTCCAAGATATGTTTTAATATCATAATTCTTGCTTGATACGACCGTTTCCTCTTCGTCTTCTAAGCATATGCAAATTTTTTTCTCGCCAAGATATGTTTTAATATCATAATTCTTGCTTGATACGACCGTTTCCTCTTCGTCTTCTAAGCATATGCAAATTTTTTTCTCGTATATAAAAAAAAATTGAAGTCATAAAAACGACGGTTTTATGGAAGCGTCTCCATGGAAAGCACTATTGTCTCATAAAACGACAGATCTCATAAAAAAAATTGTGATGTTGTTTGAACAAATTATGACGTAGAATATTTGAATCTGAACATTGGCGGGTGGGGATGATATAGCAGGTATAGCTTTTGACATACAAATAGATAGGGTACCTGTACCTTTACCGCCAAACCTGGATAAATAGGACTTTGTAAGCAGGAAACCTAAATAAACTGTAAAAAAGTCGTGGTCCATTCATTTTGACACAAAAACTTCTGTACCTAAACTGTTTAACAAATTATGACGTAGAATATTTGAATCTGAACATTGGCGGGTGGGGATGATATAGCAGGTATAGCTTTTGACATACAAATAGATAGGGTACCTCTACCTTTACCGCCAAACCTGGATAAATAGGACTTTTGTAAGCAGGAAACCTAAATAAACTGTAAAAAAAGTCGTGGTCTACTCATTTTGACGCAAAAACTTCTGTAAACAGGAAAATCGAGCCTCGAGGAATGGCTTTTTTCTTGGGACTTGCGAGTCCATTGTCTGAGGCCTCTGTAAGCAGGAACCTCTATACCTACATATAATCAGAAATTTGTTAATTTGTTTTTTATTTTATCATGCCAGGTTTCCTTTCCCTCAAGCCGGTTTCCGCAATATCTAATGAAGACCTTCCCATTTGTTCTGTTTTCAGACACGCCCTCATTTGCCATCAGCAGAACCCCTGGCTTCGGCATTCCATTGGTCGAGGGCATTCCGGTGTCCTTGAAATGTGACGTGGATTCCAATCCGGGATCTTCACCTATCTGGCAGAAAGGTAAGACCTAAGAATCCATGAATATGACAAGAGTGTTTTTAAGATTCTTAGTAGGTATGCATAAAATTTATGTATTGAACAGGAAAATCGAGCCTCGAGGAATGGCTTTTTTCTTGGGACTTGCGAGTCCATTGTCTGAGGCCTCTGTAAGCAGGAACCTCTATAGTCTATACATAGAATCAGGAATTTGTTAAGACGTGTTTTATTTTATGATGCCAGGTTTCCTTTCCTTCAAGCCTGTTTCCGCAATATCTAATGAAGACCTTCCCATTTGTTCTGTTTTCAGACACGCCCTCATTTGCCATCAGCAGAACCCCTGGCTTCGGCATTCCATTGGTCGAGGGCATTCCGGTGTCCTTGAAATGTGACGTGGATTCCAATCCGGGATCTTCACCTATCTGGCAGAAAGGTAAGATATTATACCCTATACAA
The DNA here is from genome assembly GCF_000475195.1 of Diaphorina citri. Taxonomy (NCBI): domain Eukaryota; kingdom Metazoa; phylum Arthropoda; class Insecta; order Hemiptera; family Psyllidae; genus Diaphorina; species Diaphorina citri. The sequence goes on along the minus strand of NW_007377610.1, from coordinate 129,745 downwards.
TAATAAGAACCCTAGTCACCTATCTGGCAGAAAGGTAAGACCTAGAATCCATCATGAATATGACAAGAGTGTTTTTAAGATTCTTAGTATGCATAAAATTTATGTATTGTTATAGACCCGGCTTTGTGTTGCATCCTTGTCACATTTGTGAATTACATACCAAATTTCAAGTCTCTAGCTCTTACCGTTCTCGAGATATTATTGACAGCTACATACCAAATTTCAAGTCTCTAGCTCTTACCGCTCTCGAGATATTTTGTTTACAGACAGACAGACAGACACACACACACACACAGACAGACAGACACACACACACGGACTAATGGCTGAAACTTTGGATTTAGGCTCTAGACTCGAGATATTTTGTTTACAGACAGACACACACACACACGGACCAATGGCTGAAACTTTCGATTTAGGCTCTAGGGAGCTCAAAACGTGTTTTGGCATCAAAAACTGACCATCGAAAATTTGACCCGATTACATTACTTTCCTTCCTATAGGATTTTGGCACTAAAAACTGACCATCGAAAATTTGACCCGATTACATTACTTTCCTTCCTATAGGATAAGGAAAGTAAAAATCCCTCCTCTCCCCTGATGATGACAATGGCAGAAAACAAATTCCGAAACAGTGTGCATGGAACTGTCTTGTGCTTATCTATTCCGTGTTTTGACACTAAAAACTGACCATCGAAAATTTGACCCGATTACATTACTTTCCTTCCTATAGGATAAGGAAAGTAAAAATCCCAGAAAAACTTCAATATTTTCATTGAAAGGCCACCCCGTTATTTTGCACGAAGGGGATCTAAGCATGTTCATCGGAAATTAACAAATACTTCAACCCGAGATATGAGTAGTAGACACAGAGTTCAATAAAACATCAACCAATGGTTATACAAATAGGTACCTAGGTAGGTACCTACTACATATTATTTATGTGTATACGATTCCTTAGAGAAAAGTTGTTCTAGCACCTCCACAAATACCTATAGACCTATATAATTTTGACATCTCCACCAAATGAATACAAAAGTAGTTTTGGCATATCCAGCAACAAGTAGTACAAAATGTAGTTTTGGCATATCCAGCAACAAGTACAAAATGTAGTTTTGGCATATCCAGCAACAAGTACAAAATGTAGTTTTGGCATATAGGGATTAATCTACTCATCAATACGCAACTTTTGACATATCAGGCGTTTTTAAATTCGAACATTTTTTTTTTTCACTCCACCCTAATGTGTAACAGCTTTACCTACCTACCTATATTCCTACCACGTGGCGTCAATATGTTTACAGGGATATTATGTAAAGGAAGCACTGGGATTAGCATTGCACAGAATATGTACATATGTAGATTTTGTAGATAGCATTAAACAATACCTATACATACATGTCTATATTAGTACCTATGTAGAAGTGGGTATTAGGAGAAAGCAAAATTGAAGCGTTATGGAGTTCAGGTGAGTGAGCTTGTAATGCATGTGTAATGTGTATTAAAACCATTTTGTCATTTACCTTTCTAGGGGTAAATTGTGTTTCAAACTGTCTTCTTCTTTATTTTCCTTCTACTGGTTCTCTACATTACAGACAGTGGTAAATCGTTCGAGCCGTAATCATCACGGTTGAAAGTGTTAATTCAAGACGCAAAGTTCACCAAATCAGTGCCGTATTTAGGCTATTTGGATTTTTGGCCCACGCTCTCTAAAATCTCGAGACGGGCCTGCGGCGCATACACCACATGTATATGCTTTACCAACAAAAACTGACACTCGTATTTATGAACAAGAATGATCGTTCTTAGATCAGTCTCAAGTCAAAATTGACCAATCAAATGCCTTGAAGACTATACTTAGCACGAACTTAAGAGCCAGCATTTTGTTCATAAATATGGGTGTAAGATTTCAGATTAATATTAATAATAATGATCACAAGCATGAATAGAATATAATTTTATTGATCATGAAAATATGATTTGCAATCAAATAAATGGAACCGCATATTCAAAAGATCGCCCCAGAACTCCCTTCAAAGGGCATTCTTTTAATTTTCGTGATTTCATCACTTTCCATACCAATCTCATCACATATGCCCCTATACTAATATCTTAATATGTATAGCTGTCCATCTATTTTCAAGTCCATCACCCACAATCTCTTTCCTCATCCCTTCTATCACATCCTCCATTAATATTATTAAACTTTCCATGGGGGTGCTACACCCCCATCTCTTTCTTCTTCTTCTTCCCCCTCCTCCTCCTTCTTCCTCTTCTTTTTTCTGATCCATGTCCTCCTCAACGCTGTCTCGTTTTTTTTTTTCTTTTATGAATTTTCTTCGTTCTCTTCTTCTTTTTCTCGTTCTGCTTTTCACCCACGTTCTCCCTCTTCCCTCACTTCTTCCCCTCCTCAAATTCCTTATCCCTTCTTCTCTTCCTTCTCCCCCTGATCGTCCTTCCTCCCTATTTTGTTTTGATTACTTTTTAAATATAATTTTCCAAGAATCCCTTCTATTTTCTTCCGAGAATCTACCCACCTCATAGAAGTGTTATGTCTCAAGTTATATAATGGGGATTAGGATTAGGGATTGATTTCTCAGATATACGAGGAGGTAAACCCACACCTACATATGTACCTTCATTCCTAGATGATTTGGAGAGTATTTGAAGAAGTGTGTATTGTGTCAACAAAGGACAAATTGTATTATGCTGTTGAATACTGTATCGTATACCTTTGTATTGGTTTCGAGGTTTAAATTTTAATGTAAAAGTAAAGTAAGTTTCCTATATGATGATGAAAAAATTCCGACATTTGGTATACCTTGCGAATAAAGTCTTCAAAGCGTTTCTAGCAGGCTTTGTACGACAATTGACAAATCAAACTTGCAAATCAAATCCTTTTCTCCAAACTCCCTATCTGTATGCGTTGCAAGAATCTCACATCCTTAGATTTGAGACGATTTTCCAACAATTCACCTACGTCAACAGAATTTCTCTCGTGGGTAGATAATTCGATTTTGTCCTCATGTATAACCTCTCTCTCTCTCTCATCCTGCCTCGTACATGGAGGAGACATTTTGTAATGGTGGGGGCAAAGTTTGGCTGAGATTCAAAGGTGATCAAACTTTGGGGGGTGTTCTTCAGTGCGGTCTTTTGCAGTTTGCCCTTTGTAAGGGTTGTTAAACTGTAAAATGTACCTAATACACCTACCTAACGTAGTTTTGCCTCTTCGTCTTTGACAACTTTATGAAGTTCATTCGGTGCATCATATGCTATTTAGAAACTTAAACAACATTGATGTTATGTAGGTTAACTTTGCCTTCCCAAAAAAAGCATGAAGGAAATTTTGCTCTATTGGATATTTAGGGAAATTGGGACGCTTTTTCTGAGTGAATTCTGAGGGAATATATACATGTGAAAAAGATAAAAAAAGTAATAACAACAGCCATGTATGATGTATGTACTTACTTATTGAAGAATTCTACCAAAGGCTACATAACATAGGATAATGCCTGTGACATTTCAACTTTTTCTACCTAAAACTCCCTGTTTCACTTTTAATGAATTATGCCAGTGTCCCCTGTTTAGCATGTCACCCACACTGTAGCATGTCACCCTCCAGACCATGTTATCGTCTCACTAATGAGACATTCTGGAAGACATGTCAATATAATTTATATATCACAACCTCCCATTCCTTATCTTAATCTAGTCAATGCATTCGTAGCGTCTGACACATTTTTTCCACCCTCTGGCGGTGTTCATGCTCCTGAGTATTTTACAACTTCTCCGAATGTTGTGCTTTTCTTCTTCTGATTCCGTTTTATTCTGTAGGAGGATTCTCTCCAGGGATTTCCTACTTCACAGCTATTGTGCTGCGGTTCTGTGATTGCTTCCTCTATTGATGTCTGCTCTTGATTTGTGTCCTATTGGTTCTCCTTAAATGCTTTTAGCTGTAAACTTACTGTAGTCAAATGACATCATTTATCACTTGTGTAATGGCCGTCACTCACACTCACTCTATCTGTCAGACCTAGATTGCAAGCTTTTCAGAAAAAGAAAAATTCCGTTGGTCCTCATTTTTCCTGCTCTATGACTTTGAAACATCACACAAGTAAGCGCAACTGATCTATTGTATTTGCCTCCCTCTCTCCCTCCCATCTTCCCGTCAAGTCCCTCCCCCTCTTATCTCTCCCCTCCACATTCAAAGGCCAAAAATTCTCAAAGTGGCAAAAGAGCGATCAAAATTTGTGCGTGTGTGAGGGAGAGAAAGGGAAAGAGATATAAATCGAGAGGGAGAAGAGAAAATCCCAAGGGAAAAAGGAAAGTTAAAGGGAGAGAATGAGACATTTAAAGGGAAAGAGGGGGAAAAAATGGGAACAGATTTGTCAAAACGTCGCTGGCAACATGTATTCAAATGGGGATTTTGAAAATTTAAAAATTTTGAGGCAGATTGAAAGTCGAGCCGAGGAGGGAGAGAGTGAGGAGGAGGAGGAGAAGAAGAAGAAGGAGAAAATAAGGGATAGAGGGGTAAAAAGGAAAGAAAAAGGGGGAGAGAAGAGAAAGAGAGAGGAAAGAAAGAGAAAAAATAGGTAGAATGAAGGATCAAGAGAGAGATTGAAAAAAAGGTGTTAGACATGATGGAGGAATTACATGATAAAAGAGGATAGATAGGTAGGTAGGTAGTTAGAGTGTGTGTGTGTGAGAGAGAGAGAGAGGAAGAGTAGGTTCAAAGCTTCAAATGTATGAGAGAGGAAGGGCGAGAGAGATAGAGAAAAAAGAGAGGGAGAAGGGGGATGATAAAGGTAGGGAGGAAAGAAAGTGGTAATAAAACGAGAGAGAGAAATAGAGAGGAAAGGGTGAGAGAGAGAGATAAAAGAACAAAACATGCCTATTGATTGAGTATGTTTTTTGATTGAATTTTGAACCTTTGATGAAAATACAATGATAAACACAGAGATTTGATGAAATAAAATAAAGAACGAAGAGCGCCATTTCTGAAGCATGCATGTAGAATTATTGTCAGTAGAAATAATATAGAGGCACACAAAGCAGGCAGATTTCTAGTGAATCTAGGTATGATACCTTGAGAAGTACGGGAGTAGATATCAGAGAGGATACGGGTTCCATTCCAGGAGGTGTCAATAATATTTTCATATTCGTTTTTATCTCTACATGTTAACAAGAAGTTTAGTTCCGTTTAATATAAGAACTAGGGACTAGGGAGTTTCTTGGGTGAAAATTATAAATCGATATTTTCTATATTTCCCATACGAATTTCCCATTGTATCAATTAGAAGAAAAAGAAAAATTCTGTTGGTCCTCATTTTTCCTGCTCTATGACTTTGAAACACCACCCAAGTAAGCGCAACTGATCTATTCACTTCCCTCCTCAGGAATGTTCTCTGCTTTGTTTCTCACTTTGTGAATTTGAACTTTGTCTCCCTCCCTTGCTCTCTCTTTCTTATCTCTCTCTCTCTTCATTTCTCTCTCTCTCCCTCCCTTTCTCTCTCTCCCTCCTTTTTTACCTCTTTCTCTCTTTCCTTCTTATCTCTCTCTCTCTCTATCAAGGTTTCATATTTTATATTTTTTATCAGTTCTCAGCACAACGAGAAGCGAGAAGTTGGTATGAAATGAAGTGTGTACTGTTTATCCAGAGAGAGAGAGAGAGAGAGAGAGAGAGAGAGAGAAAAGGAAAGATGAATCTTGGGAGTAAGTGAAACATGATTGTGAGGGAGAGAGAGAGAATGAGGAAAAAATAAAAAGAGAGAGAGAGATAAGAAAGGAGAGAAAGAGAGAGAGAGAGAGAGATGAAAAATACAATGTTTGTAAAAAGGAGACTGGGAGAAAGAGAATGTGTGTGAGAGAGAGAGAGGGATTGACTGAGTGAGGAAGAGAGAGACGTTCATATGTACATTATTTTGTATAGAATTTATATTTTTTCGTGAAAAATGTTTCGCAGGCCTTTTCCTTGTTTAACTTTTTTTATTACGGTACACCATTCTATACATATATACAGGGTGTTGCCAAACTCTGGTCCTCATGAGGTTCTACTCAATATATAGTGTGATATCTTTTTTTGGTCCGCCATGAAGAAATCCAGAGGTGCGGCCATATTTACAGGCAGTTTGGTTTGTATATAGGATTCTAGGGTACAAATTTTGATAACCATACCAAGTTATCAAAGAATTTGTTGGAGGTAAATACAGAGATTTTTAAGTGGAGTCTGTGTTTTATTTCTTTTTCTGAATTTGCAAAGACATGCGTCAGGATACCAAAACTGTAAAACCTAATTTTTTGTGGGGGTGTGCGACTGTGCGGGAAATTGATAATATAGGTGCTGTTGTTTGTTAAGTGCCGATATTGTACACAAGCCATTCACTGCTTATGATGTCCATGTGTAACAGCTTACACCTACAGCCATGTGTAACACCTACCTTCCTATATATAGCTATATACCTATACCACGTCAACCACGTGGCGTCTATATGTTTGCAGGGATATTATGTAAAGTAGGCACTGGGATTAGCATTGCACAGAATATGTAGAGAGCATTAAACAATAAATAAAACATCATGTAGATAGCATTAAACAATATATACCTATAGGTACATACATGTCTATATTACCTAGTACCTATGTATGTAGAAAAGTGGGTATTAGGAGAAAGCAAAATTGAAGCGTTATGGATTTCAGGTGAGTGAGCTTGTAATAGAGAGAGACGTATGTACATTATTTTGTATAGAATTTATATTTTTTCGTGAAAAATGTTTCGCAGGCCTTTTCCTTGTTTAACTTTTTTCATTACGGTACACCATTCTATACATATACAGGGTGTTGCCAAACTCTCATGAGGTTCCACTCAATATACAGTGTGGTATCTTGTTATGGTCCGCCATGAATAAATCTAGAGGTGCGGCCATATTTACAGGCAGTTTGGTTTGTAGGGTTCTAGGGTACAAATTTTGATAACGACACCAAGTTGTCAAAGATTTTGTTGGAGGTAAAGACAGAGATCAGTTTAAGTTAGCAAATATGAAGATGCATTGTCTAACAAAATTGACAGATTATAAAATATTAAGTACCTACCTTCTAGGAAAATTAATAACAGATTACCTTTACAATACGAGTGATGGTGCTTCATTCTCTGGCCACCCTGTATGTAAATTGTAAAGTGCAAGGATTTTATTGTATTCAAAGTTTTACACCTCACCAGAGAGATGTTTCTCATGGCAAACATGGGCAATGTTCCTGCTTATATACCTACCATTCTACCCACCCTTACTACTTACCCACCTATACCTACTCCATTCTCTCCCTCCTTTCCTGTCTCTGTCTGTCTCTCTCTCTCTCTATCTCTCTATCTCTTTCCTCTATTCTTTTCCCCCCTCTAATTCCTATAGCCCCTTTGAATCCCTCGCTCTTACTTTCAATCTCCAATTCTTCGTTTCTCCTCCTTTTCTTTCCCTCTCTCTCTCCCTCTTTCTCCTAATCTCTCTCTCTCTCTTTGCTGCTATCTCTCTCTCTCTCTCCCTCTTTCTCCTATCTCTCTCTCTTTGTTGCTATCTAATTCCCTGCCTCTTTTTCCATCTCATAACTTTCTTATACCCCTCTCTATACGTAATATAAAACTCCCTTCCAGTCCTTTCATCAAGTTCTCTCTCTATCTCTATTTCTCTCTCTCCCCTCCCTCTTCCTTCTCTCTTTCTCTCTCCCCTCCCTCTTCCTTCTCTCTCTCTCTCCATCGTTCTCCGTATATCAAGTTTCATCCCTCTTTCTCTGTCTCTCTCCACTCCCTTCTGTTATCTGTAATTCATTCTCTTTCACCCTCTTTCTTTCTAATACCCCTATGTCTCCTTCTCTCTTTCCCTCCCTTCTTTTTCTGTTCCTCCCTTTACACTCTTCTGCACTTTCTTCCTCTCCCAACCTCCCTTTACCTCCTCTTTTCCCTCCCTCTCTCCCCCTCCACTTTTCTCTTATCGTGTAATTCTGTACACACTTTATTACATTTCCATGTAATCTTCTTAGTGAAGTATTTTGGAAAGGAGTCATACCAGTATAACACATTTCCTGCCTCGTACATGGAGGAGACATTTTGTAATGGTGGGGGCAAAGTTTGGCTGAGATTCAAAGGTGATCAAACTTTGGGGGGTGTTTTTCAGTGCGGTCTTTTGCAGTTTGCCCTTTGTGAGGGTTGTTAAACTGTAAAATGTACCTACCTAATGTAGTTTTGCCTCTTCGTCTTTGACAACTTTATGAAGTTCATTCGGTGCATCATATGCTATTTAGAAACTTAAACAACATTGATGTTATGTAGGTTAACTTTGCCTTCCCAAAAAAAGCATGAAGGAAATTTTGCTCTATTGGATATTTAGGGAAATTGGGACGCTTTTTCTGAGTGAATTCTGAGGGAATATATACATGTGAAAAAGATAAAAAAAGTAATAACAACAGCCATGTATGATGTATGTACTTACTTATTGAAGAATTCTACCAAAGGCTACATAACATAGGATAATGCCTGTGACATTTCAACTTTTTCTACCTAAAACTCCCTGTTTCACTTTTAATGAATTATGCCAGTGTCCCCTGTTTCACTGATAACACCCTGTTTTTAGCACGGTTTTTAATTTATGTCACTTCTCTATTGTTGTTTTTTGTCTTTTGCCCATTTTGAGAAAAAAAGGAGAGAAAAACCGTTTCCTTTTTTGCTCTTTTTTGTTCATAAATTTTCCAATTCAGTTTCTCGCTTAATTTCTTCTTCTCGTCTTTTGTTTTAGCATAATGGGTGCAACTGACTGGTTTGCTATTTAGTTTCGTATAAAGTATAGGTATAATGTATATTGTATATACAGTCGTGAACACCGCTGGACATTTTGTTTTCGTTTAACTTGTTTTCTTTCTTCTTTCTTTTCCTATTTCTCGCTCGTTATTTTTGTCTCTCCCTTTCTCCCTCTCTTCTGATCTGTCTCTTTCCCATCTCCTCACATTTCTCCTTTTGTTTCTCCTCCCCTTCTCCCTCTTCTCCGATTTCATTTCCCATTTTCATCTCCCCTCCCAATGGAGGAGTTGCAAATGGGTAAAAATTATGAATAAATGGTCGATTCCTATGTAAAAAGTTGGGAAAAATCCAAATCTGAGGTCAAAACTCCGAAAAAATAACTGTAAAAGGTCGAAAATTAAATTTTTATAATGAAAGAGTTCATTACATGTGTAATGTGTATTAAAACCATTTTGTCATTTACCTTTCTAGGGGTAAATTGTGTTTCAAACTGTCTTCTTCTTTATTTTCCTCCTTTAAACTGGCCCTCTATACACCAGAGACAGTGGTAAATCGTTCGCACCGTATTCCTCACGTGGTAAAATGTTACTTCGAGACGCAAAGTTCACCAAATCAGGGCCGTATTTAGGCTATTTGGGTTTTTGGCCCACGCTCTCTAAAATCTCGAAACGGGCCTGCGGCGCATACACCACATGTATATGCTTTACCAACAAAAACCAAGATTTCAGATTAATAATAATGATCACAAGCATGATTTGCAATCAAATAAATGGAACCGCACATTCAAAAGATCGCCTCAGAACTCCCTTCAAAGGGCATTCTTTTAATTTTCGTGATTTCATCACTTTCCATACCAATCTCATCATATGCCCCTATTACTAATATCCTAATATGTAGCTGTCCATCTATTTTCAAGTCCATCACCCACAATATCTTCAATTACATCCTCCATTAATATTATTAAACTTTTCATGGGGGTGCTTCACCCCCACATCTTCTTATTCTTCTCCTCCTCCTCTTCTTCTTCTTCTTCTTCTTCTTCTTCTTCTTCTTCTTCTTCTCTTCCTCCACTCTCATCTCTTGTTTCCTTTTTTTTTGTCTTTTATGAACTTTCTTCATTCTCCTTGTCTTCCTTCTTCTTCTCTTTTTTCTCGTTGTGCTTTTCACCCACGTTCTCCCTCTTCCCTTACTTCTTCCCCTCCTCAAATTCCTTCCCCCTTCTTCTCTTCCTTCTCCCCCTGATCGTCCTTCCTCCCAATTTTGTTTTGATTACTTTTTAAATATAATTTTCCAAGAATCCCTTCTATTGTCTTCCGAGAATCTACCCACCTCATAGAAGTGTTATGTCTCAAGTTATAATGGGGATTAGGATTAGGGATTGATTTCTCAGATATACGAGGAGGTAAACCCACACCTATAATTAGGGTTGCCAACTTTTTTTTTCGGCATATACGGTACAAACTAGCAAAATGGTGAAAAAATACGGATTTCCCGATTTTTACCCGGAACAAAGGCATGCTGCTTTTAAAGAACTGCTGTAAAACTGCTTTACCCAAGGATAGGTACTAAATTACAAATAATCCGTTTTTCAATCCGTGTTACAAAAAATCACATGCTAAAAGGCTGAAAAAATACTTACTTGACTCGCGGGTTTTTGTGTTTTTCGTACGCACCTACCCTTTTTTTTTTTTTCATTTACATGCTTTTATTTACTTGAAAACTGTGTTTGTATGTAAGTTTTTCACAGTATTTTTGAACCAAGCTTTTTGTAAGAGGTTTGATAGGGGGAACTGTAACCGCCAAGGTTTTATCGTCCCGAAAGCAAAGAGAGAAGGAAGACGGGATAGGAGAAAGCCAACCATTCCGAGAACGGCGCTTACCTGTTTAGGATAAAATTCGCCCCAGGTGAAAATCGAACCCGTGACCTTACGCTTATAAGGCTGGTGTGCTACCGCCCAAGCTAACTAGACTGGCGAAGTTTTAAAATTTAGCTCATAGGCAAGGAAGAGGCTTTCATCCAGGCCTGATTTTCGAGGAAAATGCCTTCGCTCCCCTCCCCCCCCCTCCTCCCCTTCCTTCCTCTCCTCTACCTCCCTGTTGATAAGAATATTGATAAGAAGGCGCGAAAAACAGAGAGAGAGAGTGTGTTTGAGAGAGAGAGAGAGGGAGGGAGAGAGAGAGAAGGGGAGGGAGAGAGAGAGAGAGAGGGAGAGAGAAAACAAAGGTGTGTTCCGGCGGAACATTTGATTTTTGACAAAAATACGGATTGTTCCGGGAAATAACGTACGGTTGGCAACCCTACCTATAATGTACCTTCATTCCTATATGATTTGGAGAGTATTTGAAGAAGTGTGTATTGTGTCAGCAAAGGACAAATTGTATTATGCTGTTGTATACTGTATCGTATATCTACCTATGTATTGGTTTCGAGGTTTAAATTTTAATGTAAAAGTAAAGTAAGTTTCCTATATGATGATGAAAAATTTCCGACATGTTTGGTATACCTTGCGAATAAAGTCTTCAAAGCGTTTCTAGCAGGCTTTGTACGACAGTTGACAAATCAAACTTGCAAATCAAATCCTTTTCTCCAAACTCCCTAAGGTCCCTATCTGTATGCGCGTTGCAAGAATCTCACATCCTTAGATTTGAGACGATTTTCCAACAATTCACCTACGTCAACAGAATTTCTCTCGTGGGTAGATAATTCGATTTTGTCCTCATGTATAACCTCTCTCTCTCATAGCATGTCACCCACCGTAGTATGTCACCCTCCAGACCATGTTATCGTCTCACTAATGAGACATTCTGGAAGACATGTCAATATAATTTATATATATCAACCTCCCATTCCTTATCTTAATCTAGTCAATGCATTCGGAGCGTCTGACACATTTTTTCCACCCTCTGGCGGTGTTCATGCTCCTGAGTATTTTACAACTTCTCCGAATGTTGTGCTTTTCTTCTTCTGATTCCGTTTTATTCAGTAGGAGGATTCTCTCCAGGGATTTCCTACTTCACAGCTATTGTGCTGCGGTTCTGTGATTGCTTCCTCTATTGGTTTAGGTATGTCTGCTCTTGATTTGTACGCTATTGGTTCTTTTTAAATGGTTTTAGCTGTAAACTTACTGTAGTCAAATGACATCATTTATCACTTGTGTAATGGCCGTCACTCACACTCACACTATCTGTCAGACCTAGATTACAAGCTTTTCCAGCCACACAAATGTTTCCATTACCGCGCGGTCTGTCGTACGGTCTCAGACTCGAGCTTCAATTTTTTCCTTTACTGTACGTAAGACTCCGAAAATTTGGGGTCGAGGGAGCCCGGCCACCCCCCCCATCGATAATTCACATCGATCGAAGCGATCAACTCGAAGGCCGTCAACTATGTGCGGACACAGATCAAAGTGAAAGAAAAAAGAGCAACAACAACAACCATATTCTAAAACACTCGTATTTATTCTTGTCCTAATGATCACAATGTTAATACCAAATAATGTTAACTTCAAAAAATTTTTTCCATCTATCCAAACAGCATAGGTGTCATCAAAGATATTTTTTTTTTTTTTCTTCTTTTCTCCAATTTATTGTACCTACCTACCTATGACATAAATAAAAATAAATGAAGTATTTATGAAAAAAAAAAAAAAAAAAAAATAAAAGTGTTTTTTTATACCCCCCCCATAAGACTGTAAAGCCCGTATTTAAGGGAGCGAAATATTTCCAATGTGTTTCAATGATATTGGCGTGGGGTTTTTCCCTCTCAGAACTCAAGAATTATCTTCAGCCTTTCACTACGCCAAGTTCAAGCTAAAAGGGTCCGGCCCGTTCAGGGATCTAGTATACAAGTCTGTTGCTTCCTCTTGTGTGTCTTAGGTGGCCTATCACACTCCGACTTATCTGACAGAACGCGGTCTCTCAGACCGTCTGAGCTTGTGCTGTGCGGGAAAAGTTTCGACCGAGGTCTCTCCAGACCGTCTGAGCTTGTGTGTGCGGGAAAGAGTTTCAGACCGAGTCTCTTCAGCCGTCTGAGCTTGTGTGTGGCCGGGAAAAGTTTCAGGACCGCCGGGTCTCTCAGACCGTCTGAGCTCTCTTCTCTCTCTTTCTATTTTCCCCTCTCTTTCCTGCTCTCCCTGTCTTCAATCTGTTTTGTCAGGTTTGGATTTGCACCTACATTCCTACATAGCATCTACATACCTAATAGCCTAATACAGGGTTGTCCAACCTTAAGGCACCCGAGGGCCGCAAGAGACCAAGGTAGAGAGTTGGCGGGCCGCAAAAACACAACTCACGGGGGGGGATGGCCTGGTGTAATGTAATTATAATATAATTTTATTTTATTATGAAAACTTACCACATTAGGTACAGCATTGCGTTTGATGGTACCTAGAATTAGAAACTAACTATGAAATTTGTAACGTAAACTTGGATAATTTTTATAAATTTGAAAATTTTCATGCATTAATTATTTTATTTAGTATATTTACTGTTATTTCTCATTTTCGTTCATTTTTTTAGGCGGGCCTTCGCGGGCCGCAAAAATGAGCTCGCGGGCCGCATGCGGCCCGCGGGCCGCGGGTTGGACAAGCCTGCTCTAGGTGGTTTGACAGACCTAGATCGGAGGGAAGACCCATCAATGAAATCCTGGATTCGCTAGACCGTCACGGAAAGATAATTGTAATTGTAATTTGTTTATTTGCATCAATTATAGGTAGATCTTCTATCTTCATGAAATGAAAATACATGAAAAAACATGATAACTACATACTATCTTCATGAAAACTAAAGGAAACCAACTCCATTGAAACATTTACTCAGGACTATTGTAAGGAAAGGCAGTTTTCTATTCAGTTGTTGGATACTTATTTTATTTTTTTGAAACAATTCCCTATAGATGTAAAATGCTCATTTACGTTATCTTTCCTATATTTCTCTTTCTTATCAAAACTCCCTCTCTCTCTCTCTCCCTCTCTCTCTCTCCCTCTCTCTCTCTCTTTCCTTCTCTCTCTCTCTCTCTCGGCATTATTGTCTGCTTGCTCTCTGCTTTTCTGTTCTTTTTATCTTCTTCTACTTCTTTCTTTTCTTCACATTATTTCATGATCGACATTTTACGTTTTTCTTTCTTCTCTTTCTCTCTCTTGCCTTATCATCCCTTTCAGATTGTTTCAGCTGTCTTTGTCTTCTCTTCCCCTTTACTTTCTTCGCCTCTTTCTCCTTCCCCTACTTTTATTCTGGTTTTCTTACTCTTTCTTATATCTTTCTTTCTCCCCTCTTCTCTAGTATTACTCTGCTCCTTCTCCTCCTCCAAGTCTTCTTCCTTCTCTCATTCTATTCCTCTTCCTCCCCTTCTCCTTTCCCCCTTCCTTTTCGTTACTCCTCATCTCCCTCTTCTAATTCTGATGCTCCTCTTCCTCTTTTTCTCTATCTTATACTGTCACGCCCACTGTGTTTTTCGCCATTAATTTGCTTTCAACACATTTTCCTCTTGAGAAAAATGAACGGGCTTTTCATTAAGCACAGTTTAGAACACAAAGTACCTATTTTCTAGCTATACTCACTTGAACAAACGAAGGAAGGTTCAAGTTTTAACTCGACAGTCTTTCATTTGCTTTGTCCTTTTGTTTGTTTCACAAAGGAAGGTTCAAGTTTTAACTCGACAGTCTTTCATTTGCTTTGTCCTTTTGTTTGTTTCACAATAAATTTCTAAATTGTGAAGAATTTTGGCAAAAGTGTTGTTTTTTTTTTTTTTTTTTTTTTTTTTTTTTAAGTGGAGTCTGTGTTTTATTTCTTTTTCTGAATTTGCAAAGACATGCGTCAGGATACCTACCAAAACTGATGTAAAACCCAATTTTTTGTGCGACTGTGCGGGAAATTGATAATATAGGTGCTGTTGTTTGTTAAGTGCCGATATTGTACACCAGCCATTCAGTGCTTATGATGTCCATGTGTAATAGGGTGGGGGGGGGGGGGTAACCCCTCGAACTTCAATTTTTTCCTTTACTGTACGTAATAAGACTCCGAAAATTTGGGGTCGAGGGAGCCCGGCCACCCCCCCATCGATAATTCACATCGATCGAAGCGATCAACTCGAAGGCCGTCAACTATGTGCGGACACAGATCAAGGTGAAAGAAAAAAGAGCAACAACAACAACCAATACAACCATATTCTAAAACACTCGTATTTATTATTGTCCTAATGATCACAATAAAGCAATGTGAGGTTCCAGCGGGGAAGATATTAAGGGAGCGAAATATTTCCAATGTGTCCTCAATGATATTGGCGTGGGGGTTTTCCTTCTCAGAACTCAGAATACTCTTCAGCCTTTCACTACGCCAAGTTCAAGCTAAAGGTCCGGCCGTTCAGATCTAGTATACAAGTCTGTTCTTCTCTTGTGTGTCTTAGGTCGGCCTATCACACTCCGACTATCTGACAGACCGCGGTCTCTCAGACCGTCTGAGCTTGTGTGTGGCGGGAAAAGTTTCAGACCGAGGTTTTCCTTCTCAGAACTCAGAATACTCTTCAGCCTTTCACTACGCCAAGTTCAAGCTAAAGGTCCGGCCGTTCAGATCTAGTATACCAAGTCTGTTCTTCTCATGTGTGTCTTAGGTCGGCCTATCACACTCCAACTATCTGACAGACCGCGGTCTCTCAGACCGTCTGAGCTTGTGTGTGGCGGGAAACGTTTCAGACCGAGGTCTCTCAGGTGCTAGGTGGTTTGACAGACCTAGTTCGGAGGGAAGACCCATCAATGAAATCCTGGATTCGCTAGCCCGTCACGGAAAGATAATTGTAATTTGTAATTTGTTTATTTGCATCAATTATAGATCTTCTATCTTCATGAAATGAAAATACATGAAAAAACATGATAACTACATACCTACTATCTTCATGAAAACTAAAGGAAACCAACTCCATTGAAACATTTACTCAGGACTATTGTAAGGAAAGGCAATTCTATTCAGTTGTTGGATACTTATTTTATTTTTTTTGAAACAATTCCCTATAGATGTAAAATGCTCATTTACGTTATCTTTCCTATATTTCTCTTTCTTATCGAAACTCCCTCTCTCTCTCTCTCTCTCTCTCTCTCTCTCTCTCTCTCTCTTTCCTTCTCTCTCTCTCTCTCTCTCTCTCTCTCTCCCTTTCTCGGCATTCTCTCTCTCTCTCTCTCCTTCTCTCTCTCTCTCTCTCTCTCTCTCTCTCTCTCCCTTTCTCGGCATTATTGTCTGCTTGCTCTCTGCTTTTCTGTTCTTTTCATCTTCTTCTAGGTACTTCTTTCTTTTCTTCACATTATTTCATGATCGACATTTTACGTATGTCTTTCTTCTCTTTCTCTCTTGCCTTATCATCCCTTTCAGATTGTTTCAGTTGTCTTTGTCTTCTCATCTTCCCCTTTACTTTCTTCGCCTCTTCCTCCTTCCCCTACTTTTATTCTGTTTTTCTTACTCTTTCTTCTATCTTTCTTTCTCCCCTCTTCTCTAGTATTACTCTCCTCCCTCTCTGCTCCTTCTCCTCCTCCAAGTCTTCTTCCTTCTCTCATTCTATTCTTCTTCCTTCCCTTCTCCTTTCCCCCTTCCTTTTCGTTACTCCTCATCTCCCTCTTCTAATTCTGCTCCTCTTCCTCTTTTTCTCTTTAAGAAAGATTTGATGAGAAAGAAGAGGACACGGAAAGTAAGTAAGTATACAAAGACATTATCGGTTCTGGGACTATCTTCATACGATGAAAAATATAGATTCAAGTACAATCAGTTGAAACTTACCATTCCGGATGAAGAGCAGTATAGATGTCAACTTTTGACTGGAGTTAATATATATGGTTTGACCCATTTTCTTTGTATTTTATGTAGGTTAGTAACGGTTAGTTGATATACTTTATGTAGGGTAGTTGAAATATAGTGTGCAAAGTTTATTTTACAATTCACTTCAGCTAATAGATTGTCACATTAAACTTTTTTTTCAAACCCAGTGGTGTGGTGCCTCTGAGAATTTCTTCAAGCGTTTCTTTAGGTAGGTAACTGTGAGTTTATCTTCATTGCATCTGACCGTAAAGGCATGAATTCCTCTTGATATGTAGAGCTGGTGTTACTAAAGTAAATTTTGATGGACTCAAAAGTCAGTAAATTTTAATGGTTCAAGAAGGTTTGTTTGCTCCTTTCGAAAACAAAACTGATTCCGACGGCCCGCCATCTTGGAACTATGGTTTAGTACAGGAGCTATTACGCCAAAAGAGGGGATACGAGCTTCAGAATTGGAGCATTCCAAAAGTAAAATACGAAACTATAATTGCCTAAAGCCTAAAGAAAAGTTAAGGGCTATTTCGGCTTGTCGCATTAAACTTGTCTCTGTTTTCTCTATTTTAGAGTAAAATTCAAGGACGTTAAGTGTCCGACTATAAGCCCTGATGTGCTAATGTTCATAATTTTCTTCAGCTTAATGGTGTTTGAGAGGTTTTATTTTCAGAAAATTGTGGACGATTTCCTCTTACTGTCACGCCCACTGTGTTTTTCACCATTAATTTGCTTTCAACACATTTTCCTCTTGAGAAAAATGAACGGGCTTTTCATTAAGCAGTTTAGCACACAAAGTACCTACCTATTTCCTAGCTACTCAGTTGAACAAACGAAGGAAGGTTCAAGTTTTAACCCGACAGTCTTTCATTTGCTTTGTCCTTTTGTTTGTTTCACAATAAATATAAATTTCTAAATTGTGAAGAATTATGGCAAAAGTGTTGTCTGTCTGAATGAATCCATGAGACTTTGTTTCGGAAATTCAATATGATGGACCAGATATTTCCTGTCTGTTCTTGGAATTCTTTCAAAGTCAATCATTTCTAATAAGTATCAGTTCTAATAAGTACCTATTGTTAGCTTTACTCCTTATCTTAGCTCAATTAAAGTTAATACATCATTTTCAAAGATAGACAGGTAAACGGATCTCATTATATGATCAGGTTTTTTCCTCTCTCTCTCTCTTTGTGCATTGAATCATAATAATCATGAGTTCATGAGATAAATATACCGATCTGCTGTCATTCAGCTAAACATCTCAATGTCAAAAGATTTTTACCTCGAGATCTATGAATTAATAATTTACCAGAGTTCTCATTTTATGTTTCAACCCTACACTCTCCTCTTGTTAATTAATTAAAATACATTTTTTCCACTTTTTCTTTAAGGAAAAAAAAGTGATAAAACTTTTCCTTTGCTTAAAAAAAAGAGGAAGAAAAAAATCTGTAAAATGTTTTAAAAGCACGTTGCAAGTCCTCGTTTATCTCTCTCTCTCTCTCTCTCTCTCTCTCTCTCTCTATCTTCCTTCGTTATCTCCCTCTTTCTATTTATCTTTCTTTTTTATCCCCCTGTTTTTTTTTCTAAAGGAGAGAGAGAGAGAGAGGGAGAGAGAGAGAGAGAGAGAGAGAGAGAGAGGGAGAGAGGAGATAAAAACAAAATCCTTCAGAAGGTAATTTAGAAATTTTGACTAATTATCTTGCTCGTATAATTATAATACCGGAAAGGCCTTCTCTCTCTCGTCTGCTTCCCCCTCTCTCTTCCCCCCTCTTCCTCTGCTCTCTTCTGCTTGTTTTCCCACTCTCCACCTCTTTCTTTTTCCCCCCCCAAAAAATTTCTTCATTATCTCTCCCTCCTCCGTATATAGGTACCTTCACTTCTCTTTTCTTTTAATCTCCCAGTCCACTCCCCTCTTCCTCCTCGGGACCTTTTAGTTTGTAACACGCCCCCCCCCCCCTCCATATCCTCTCAGGCTATAAGGGATCATCAGTCCTTGTTTCAAATCATGTTACATGCCATATCCAAACAAAATGGACGTCAGATTTTCTTGCTACTGGGAGTTTTAGGTTCACTGAGAAAAAAAATTAAGGAAAATGAAACAAAAAAAACAAAAAAAAAAATGAGTGACCCG
>NW_007377610.1:79547-110345 GCF_000475195.1 Diaphorina citri | reverse complement strand
GATGTGCACCAAATGTCGTGAAACCCCACCGAAACTTCAAAAACTATTCCTCAAATTCTCAAAAAAAAAAAAAAAAAAAAAAAAAAAAAAAACATTTTAAAAATAAACCACCCATGAAGAAGAGGAAGAAGAAGGAGGAGGAGGAGGAGGAGGAGGAGGAGGAGGAGGAGGAGGAAGAAAATGACAAGGAGACAGGAATAGTTATGCGTTTCTCTCTCTCTTCTTGATTTTACGACTGGCCATTTTCTTGTTGGCCTAACATTTCAGTTTATTGCTTCCTAAAGCCTCGTACATACGTTTCCAATTGTTTGGAGAAGAGCATAATATGCTATTATGACATCACCAAGGATACCTATACCTACTAAATTCCTAAAGGTGTGTCCACAAATAGTCGACCGACCGTCGATATGACTGACTCAATATTAAATTATGAAGCATATATTTTATAGTGATTAAATTGAAATCTTTTCCAACTTAAAATGTCAAGTAAATATATTTTTGTTTTTCTTCATGGAATATACTTACCTACCTACTTGGTTTCCTTACCCTTTGGTTTTTCTGGACGAGTCTTTTGCGTTTTATTATATTTGTCATCTATGTCTATGTCCATACTATTTTCACCATGATGGCCTTTTTGAGTTTGGGGAGGTCATTTAATTATTTTTATTCTTCTTCTGTGTCCTCTGCTATCTCCACTCCAGACATCAATAACTCTGTTCCCAATTTGTTCATTTTCTAGTTCTTCTTGCTCTTTTTCTTCTTGTTTTCCTCCTCCTCCTCCTCCTCTTCCTTCTTTTTCTTCTTCGTCTTTCCTTTTCTTTTTTGTTCTTTGCCATCTTCTTTCTTTGTCTCGATGTTAATGTTGGAAAATTACTTATTTTTCTTGGACCTTTGCCGCACTATTTTTCTCGTTTTCAACCCCCTCTTCAACTGTTCTAAACTTTCTATATTTATAAAATTAGTAATGGAAATTTATAGACATTATCGTTATCTTTATGTCTTGTTCTAATAAATTTCGTAATATTGTCGATGTAAATATTGTTGTGATTATTATTGATATGATGACATAATATCTTTTCCTTTTGATACTTTTCATGTTGATGTACCTACTTTAAAAACTAATCAGGCAACCAGTTTCGATGTTAGATACTGAAAAACTCAACAAAATGAGAAAAGCATAAAAAAGGATTCAGCGAAGTTAGTAATATTGTCGATGTAAATATTGTTGTGATTATTATTGATATGATGACATAATATCTTTTCCTTTTGATACTTTTCATGTTGATGTAGGTACCTAGTTTAAAAACTAATTATAGGCAACCAGTTTCGATGTTAGATACTGAAAAACTCACTAAAATGAGAAAAGCATAAAAAAGGATTCAGCGAAGTTGATGAGATTGTAAAAAAGAAGTCTCAAAAGGAATATCTATCGCAATCTAATTCTCATCAGACTCGTAAAGAAACGAAACTTTGGCAACATGGCAAACAATACTCTTGACAACTCAACATAAAATATTGAAACAAAAACTAGAAACACAATAAGTACTCCTGACAAGATTGCAAGATAAAACAACAGCACTAATACTCATCAATTCAAACAATGCAATGCTCTTGCAGAAGACAATAACACTAAAGACACACAACTCAACGAGCTTTTTCCCCCGTCTTGAAATTCAGGATGACAAAGTGCAAATAAAGTTAGCAAAGTTCCATCTGAGATATAAACAAGAAGGGTTTAAACTGTATTGAATGATAAAAAAAACAATAACTTATAACGCCCTTCTAGCTTAAAAAATAAGTACAGTAGAACCTCGATATAACGAAATACAAGAGGCTGATTTGTTTGGAGGAAACTTGAAGCTTAACCTATCCTTTATGCACATGTCTGTGTTGCCCCTTTTTGTTTGAAAGAAAGGAAAATGGACTTGTATCGTAATACCCATCGAGGTTTTTCGTTATAAGTATAACTTGTAACTAAGTTCGTCGTTATATCGAATATCAAGGTTCCACTGTATACCTACTTAATAATCTTCATATTGGGTAATTGGGGTCATATTGTCATAGGATCGGGTTTGCCATTGTTTTATGTTTTCATTATGAGAGTGTAATGGTATACCTACAGATCTTTTTTAATAAATAATTTCATTTCGTGGCCTCGCCAGCAGAACCTAGGTCAGGAATCTTTTATTAGAACATTGTCTGATTTGTCTGTCTCCATTTCATTGTTATTAATAACAATGATTTGTTATTCATTTATTCAGGCGGGTGTACAGTAGTTATGTTGTATGTATTTTCTTACTTTTCCATACAAACATGCAAGACCAGATGAAAGGAATTTCCTAGCATTATTCTTGGGTTTTTTATTTTTTTCTTTTATTCTTTTCATTTGAATCTCCTAGTTACTTTCACATTATTTTCTAATTTGCTTACAAGAATGATGATGAAGACACAAGAGAAGGTAGAAGATTTACATCAGTTCATAATCATGATCTAATTTGTTAGGTATTTTTTGATATTGGTCTAGGTGATTTGTTTACTCTTATTACATTTTTTTATAGGTACCTACCTACTACTTACTATCAAGTTTTGATACTATTGATATAAACCATTCAATGTGTATCTAACAAAAACTAGAAACACAATAAGTACTCCTGACAAGATTGCAAGATAAAACAACAGCACTAATACTCATCAATTCAAACAATGCAATAACACTAAAGACACACAACTCAACGAGGTTTTTCCCCCGTCTTGAAATTCAGGATGACAAAGTGCAAATAAAGCTAGCAAAGTTCCATCTGAGATATAAACAAGAAGGGTTTAAACTGTATTGAATGATAAAAAAAAGAATAAAGATAAAGAAATAAAGATAAAGAATAAAGAAAAAAAAAGATAAAGAAAAAAGAATCACTTATAACGCCCTTCTAGCTTAAAAAATAAGTACAGTAGAACCTCGATATAACGAAATACAAGAGGCTGATTTGTTTGAAGGAAAGGAAAGGAAAGGAAAGTGGACTTGTTTCGTAATATTAAGGTTTTCATTATAAGTTATTACCTACTTGTAACCAAGTTCGTTATATCGAATATCAAGGTTCCACTGTACTTAATAATCTTCATTTATACCTATTGGGGTCATACTGTCATAGGATCGGGTTTGCCATTGTTTTATGTTTTTATTATGAGAGTGTAACGGTATACAGATCTTTTTTAATAAATAATTAAAGTAATAAATCTATTTTTAAGTAATCCATCAAAAAGTTTCGCTCAGAAAATTATGCACTTTCCAACAAACTTTGATGCTGTAAAGTCCTGGAGCAAAAGTTCAAAGTTACAAAACACAAACATCAAAATCATCAAACATTAATGGAATTCAGGGCACATCCGGTTAGGGGTGGTAGTTACTTGAAGGTACTGTGGGATCGATTCTCATGATTGTCACAACTTTGTACTTTCCTTCCTCTTCTTTATTCTTTTCTTCATCTCTCCCTTCTACATTAATTTTGATGACAAGTCGCGATACTTTAGTACTTTGATGCTGTAAAGTCCTGGAGCAAAAGTTCAAAGTTACAAAACACAAACATCAAAATCATCAAACATTAATGGAATTCAGGGCATCCGGTGGTAGCTACTAGAAGGTACTGGGATCGATTCTCATGATTGCCACAACTTTGTACTTTCCTTCCTCTTCTTTATTCTTTTCTTCTGTTCTTCATCTCTCCCTTCTACATTAATTTTGATGACAAGTCGCGATACTTTAGTCTTTATATTCTTTCAACTTTTTTCTTTATTCTATTAGTTTTCTTATCACTTTGTTTCTCTTTCTCTCGTGCCTTCTTTCCATTACTTTCTCTCTCTCTCTCTCTCTCTCTCTCTTCCCTATTTATTTTCTCGTTTTTAAAGGTTTGACCCATTTTCTTTGTATTTTATGTAGGTTAGTAACGGTTAGTTGATATACTTTATGTAGGGTAGTTGAAATATAGTGTGCAAATTTTATTTTACAATTCACTTCAGCTAATAGATTGTCACAATAAACTTTTTTTTTTCAAACCCAGTGGTGTGGTGCCTCTCAGAATTTCTTCAAGCGTTTCTTTAGGTAGGTAACTGTGAGTTTATCTACATTGCATCTGATCGTAAAGGCATAAATTCCTGGTACAAGACTACAAGTACAATTTCTTTCTCTTGATATGTAGAGCTGGTGTTACTAAAGTAAATTTTGATGGACTCAAAAGTCAGTAAATTTTTAATGGTTCAAGAAGGTTTGTATTCTCCTTTCGAAAACAAAACCGATTCCGACGGCCCGCCATCTTGGAACTATGGTTTAGTACAGGAGCTATTACGCCAAAAGAGGGGATACGAGCTTCAGAATTGGAGCATTCCAAAAGTAAAATACGAAACTATATTTGCCTAAAGCCTAAAGAAAAGTTAAGGTTTATTTCGGCTTGTCGCATTAAACTTGTCTCTATTTTCTCTATTTTAGAGTAAAATTCAAGGACGTTGAGTGTCCGACTATAAGCCCTAATGTGCTAATGTTCATAATTTTCTTCAGCTTAATGGTTAACGGTGTTTGAGAGGTTTTATTTTCAGAAAATTGTGTACGATTTCCTCTTACTGTCACGCCCACTGTGTTTTTCGCCATTAATTTGCTTTCAACACATTTTCCTCTTGAGAAAAATGAACGGGCTTTTCATTAAGCAGTTTAGCACACAAAGTATCTATTTCCTAGCTATACTCACTTGAACAAACGAAGAAAGGTTCAAGTTTTAACTCGACAGTCTTTCATTTCCTTTGTCCTTTTGTTTGTTTCACAATAAATTTCTAAATTGTGAAGAATTTTGGCAAAAGTGTTGCCTGTCTGAATGAATCCATGAGACTTTGTTTCGGAAATTCAATATGATGGACCAGGTATTTCCTGTCTGTTCTTGGAATTCTTTCAAAGTCAATCATTTCTAATGTGTATCAGTTCTAATAAGTTGTTAGTTTTACTCCTTATCTTAGCTTAATTAAAGTTAACAGATCACTTTCAAAGATAGACAGGTAAACGGATCTCATTATGATCAGGTTTCTCTCTCTCTCTCTCTCTCTCTCTCTCTCTCTCTCTCTCTCTCTCTATCTCTTTATTATGTTTTCTCTCTCTCTCTCTCTCTCTCTCTCTCTCTCTCTCTCTCTCTCTCTCTCTCTCTCTCTCTCTTTCTGCATTGAAACATAGGTAATAATCATGAGTTCATGAGATAAATATACCGATCTGCTGTCATTCAGCTAAACATCTCAAAAGCTTTTTACCTCGAGATCTATGAATTAATAATTTACCAGAGTTCTCATTTTATATTTCAACCCTACACTCTCCTCTTGTTAATTAATTAAAATACATTTTTTCCACTTTTTCTTCTTTTCGATGGTCAGTTTTTAGTGTCAAAACACGTTTTGAGGTCCCTAGAGCCTAAATACAAAGTTTCAGCCATTGGTCCGTGTGTGTGACTGTGTGTGTCTGTAAACAAAATATCTCAAGAACGGTAAGAGCTAGAGACTTGAAATTTAGTATGTAGGTCACAAATGTGACAAGGATGCAACACGAAACTTTTGGTTAAGACCGGTGCAACGCTTGGCGGCATTTTACCGCTTTTTGGCGGTTTTCGGTGTAATTCAATAATATCTCGGGAACGGTATGAGCTAGAGACATGAAATTTGGTATGTAGTTCACAAATGTGACAAGGATGCAAGTTTTTGGCTCTACTGACTAAACGGTAAGAGATATCGAAAAAGTTACAATAGAACACCCGCTCAAAGTCATACCTAAAACCCCCAAAAAAGTACTTTTCATTACCATTGGAGTAACGGTTAGCTGTATTTTGATCTCATTTCGGCCGTTTTCGACCGCTTTTTGGCAGTTTTCAGCTCTACTCACTAAACGGTTAGAGATATCGAAAAACTTGTAAGAGGAGACCCTCAAAATCATACCTAAGAAACCCAGCTAAGCATAATTTAATAGTATAAGGAAAGTCGTGTGATGTTCACACCAGATTTTTTTTTTTTTCTTATTCTTCTCCATCCCCCTTCCTTACTTTTCCTTCACCACATCTTCTTCGTCTCGTCCTCCTCCTCTCTCTCTCTCTCTCCCTTCTGTTCCTCTTCCTGTTTCTCCTTCTCTTTCTACCTCTCCTCCTCTTTCCTTTTCACCACCATAATGTCTACCATCACTTACTCTTTGATTTTCTCCACTTTCGTCGTAATTCCGAACTCTCCCGAAAGCTATTAATAATGCAAGAGGACCTTGTACATGCACTTGCACATACTCATGTACTCACACATGGGTTCTTTAATGTTAAAGATACATTATACATACCGATACCTATAGTGTAAGTGGAAGATACGTTATAAAGGGAGTTTATAAAGTCTTTCCTACCGTTAGATTTTTCGAGAACGGCTCAGAATATCAAAAAAAGGGTGTGACAGCTATTAATTTATTGATGATTTTTTTGGGGAGATTAGTTTTCCCCTTAATTTTCTTGAGAAACAGTCGTTTTTCCGTCATATTCTAAGCCTAAGTCTCATAGTATTCCAAGAAGTTCTTTACTCTCGAGAAACCCTGCTCTGAAACAGACTATATAAACACCCTGTATAAACCACATGCTCATTATTTACAGCGTGGTGTGGAATAATGGAAAGCGCATTAGATTAGGAGTTTTTGGTATAGGGTGATCGAGAAATCTGTACAGGATCGTGTTGCAAAAAGATAGCACTTCTCCAAAGGCAGGTATAGGGTAATGTTTTTTTTTTAATCTTTAAAACCATGGCACAACTAGTTAGGTGTTAGGTATGTCTAGTAAGTTGCTGTGATCTCAAAATATTGCGAAATAACTATAAAAAAAAAAAAAATTGTAAAGATGCAGGAACAGGCCTTGTAGAAAGTTCATACATAATTAATTAATTATAGTTACTGATCCTAGAGATCTAGAAGACTAACAATACCTCCAGTAGGTATATTTTTCTACTGAACCCTGTATGGAATGAACATCTATTTATTCTATTTATAATCTAGCTATAATAGAATAGAATAGAATAGAATAGAATAGAATAGAATAGAATAGAATAGAATAGAATAGAATCTAGCTATAATTGAGATAGGTATACAGGATAGTAAAGCTCTGCTTTGCCACGTGCCATATAGATGTATCTACATAATTGCATAATAATACTGAATAAAATGGCTAAAGATATGTAGGTGTGTAGTACCATTGTTCACCACCATAATGTCTACCATCACTTACTCTTTGATTTTCTCCACTTTCGTCGTAATTCCGAACTCTCCCGAAAGCTATTAATAATTCAAGAGGACCTTGTACATGCACTTGCACATACTCATGTACTCACACATGGGTTCTTTAATGTTAAAGATACAGGGAGTTTATAAAGTCTTTCCTACCGTTAGATTTTTCGAGAACGGCTCAGAATATCAAAAAAGGGTGACAGCTATATTAATTTATTGATGATTTTTTGGGGGAGATTAGTTTTCCCCTTAATTTTCTTGAGAAACAGTCGTTTTTCCGTCATATTCTAAGCCTAAGTCTCATAGTATTCCAAGACGTTCTATTCTCTCAAGAAACCTTGCCCTGAAACAGACTATATAAACACCCTGTATAAACCACATGCTCATTATTTACAGCGTGGTGTGGAATAATGGAAAGCGCATTAGATTAGGAGTTTTTGGTATAGGGTGATCAAGAAATCTGTATACAGGATCGTGTTGCAAAAAGATAGCACTTCTCCAAAGGCATCAGGTATATCAGGTATATGTTTTTTTTTTAATCTTTAAAACCATGGCACAACTAGGTATTAGGTATGCCTAGTAAGTTGCTGTGATCTCAAAGTATTGCGAAATAACTATAAAAGGACAAAATTGTAAAGATGCAGGAACAGGCCTTGTAGAAAGTTCATACATAGATGATTAATTAATTATAGTTACTGATCCTAGCAATCTAGACTAATCTAGAGGAATAACAATACCTCCAGTAGGTGTAATTTTCTACTGAACCCTGTATGGAATGAACATCTATTTATTCTATTTATAATCTAGCTATAATAGAATAGAATAGAATATAATCTAGCTATAATTGAGATAGGTATACAGGATAGTAAAGCTCTGCTTTGCCACGTGCCATATAGATGTATCTACATAATTGCA
This sequence comes from Diaphorina citri, assembly GCF_000475195.1. Taxonomy (NCBI): domain Eukaryota; kingdom Metazoa; phylum Arthropoda; class Insecta; order Hemiptera; family Psyllidae; genus Diaphorina; species Diaphorina citri. Next base: position 102,166 of record NW_007377610.1, on the reverse strand, counting down.
TAATAATACTGAATAAAATGGCTAAAAATATGTAGGTGTGTAGTACCATTTTTATCTCCATTTAACCCCCTGTGTGTAATGTGTAGTCAGGAGTGTTTATCAAACGCATTCGCATTATCTTCCATTCAGCGGTGCTCAGCTTGCAGCGTGCTTCTTTATGGGTTTTGAATGTTGAATATGTTGGATTTAATGTTTCTCAGTAAGGCGTCAGGTTTGGATCTTTGTCATTCTCTTTCATGTATTCTTTCAATCTTCTGTGTTGAAAAGCACCAAATAAATAAAGTCGATTCAATATCTATCTCTGTACAACTGTTCATACAGTGGTGAAGCATGTAGGTTTTGAAAGAGTTTTTAAACCGGTTTATACCTATGTAGTTCAATAGATTCACCCGTCTTGATTAGCACATGGCTCATGCGAACCTTCTCCCTTCTCATTGGGTGTTGCGTATTGCATACTCATTCAATTTTCATCGTACCCTATGTATTCCCCACATATTATAATGTTTTATATAACTTCTCACTCTCTTGTACATATCATCTTGTTTTTGTGTCTCTTGGATTTTCTTCATCGTCAACTCTGGCTTCCCTTCAGAACGAATAAATCTTTCGCCTTTTACTAAAGATTTCCGTGGAGGGGAGCAATTGATGAGTCTAACTCAATTTTTCGTGCTCTTGATTTCGGTCGAGGCGTAATCTTTTGATAATTCACTAATTCAGGTAGTAATAAATTGATCTCACAAAGTGAGGTTTCCAGATTTAATCCATGACTTCTCCTATTGTTGCTCTCTTTTGTAATCTTTGTTTCACAACTCACAAACTGTTTGTCCAATTTTGATCAATTCGCTCTAATATGTAGGTACCTCTTTTGGTCTTGATCGATCAGGCGTTCATATGAGTGAGTTCCTATTTCTTGTTCTTGTTGCATAATTCATATGAGTAAGTTCCTATTTCTTATTCTTGTTGCATACCTAGGTGACCGAAATTCTAGTCTGAATGTCTGATGAAAAGTTGAGCATTGCTGAAAATTCAGTTAAACGGCCAATCGTACCGTAAATGTTGCTAAGGGAACGACTTTGATCCAAGTGCTTAATTTAAATTCCACGCTCCCCTTCTGGTGTCAATTTTCTAACAGGGATTTAGGAGTGATGGAGTTGGAGATTTTCTGGAAGAGGGAAGAAGGGGGATTTTTCGAGGGTGTCGGGGTGCCATTAAGGGAGGGAGGGGAACCATGTGGTGTGAAATTTGAGGGGAGGAAAAACCCACCGTAAATTTCCGTAAAAAATTGTCCCCGAAATATTTTTTTCCACCTGAGTCTAACTTCAGTGAGAGGCTGGTTATGTTTTCAACTGGAGGGGGACGGCGCATTTATGAGAACATAAATAAAAAAAAAACTATAGCCCAACATTTTATTATTTTTTCAGTGCTCGTATTTTACGATGGAGGATTGAAATATTTGTCCCCTAAAAATAATATTTGTTTTGTTCCTCCTGCGAGTGCTATTCCTATGTGAACATAGAGCAATGCGGATGATAATGTAGTTTGGAGGAGGAGGAGGAATGCTTCTACATCTTCCAGTAGAGGTGACTGGAGTGTAGAGGGGTTTTACGAAATACATTTAATACTTGAAGGAGAGGCACTCCTGAAATTGCTCTAAAAGGACTCTACCTACGGACTGTTCAGTGACAAACAAAATCTCTCGAGGTTATGCACTCATACATTCAAGTTATTGGCGTTATGTATTGAATTGTATACCTACATAACCTCTGCAGAGCCGAAGCTCCGGTTCTCAAAACACACACATGACCGAATGCCAAAATATATAAAATGCACGTTTTTAACATCGCTGCGACTGTTAAAAGCCAATCCTGCAATGTTGTCCACTGTAATAATTACCTACATCCAAAACTTTTGCTGTGTGCAAAATATCCAGCGATAACCAAACCCAAGTTATTTCTCAAATAAACCTCTGCGCTCTGCGTAAGAGAATGTACTCAAAGTATCAGACAGAATAACGACGAGGAATCAACATAAAATGACATAAATGCAATGCAAGAGACTATTTTCAAGTCACGTGTCTCACTCCACAGCCCCGCTATATCTAGATTCCGTAAAAGGGTAATAATCTCGCTATCTATTTACTAACTCTGCATCATATTTTCTCCATCACACATCAGACACAAATATTTTCTCTGGAACGTTGATGCTGATGCATTAAGTTGGAGCCATGAAAAGCTCAAGTATCTTCGAAGCAAAGTGGAGGAAATGTAAAACAGGCTCGTGTGAGTAGGAAGACTGAGGGGTTTGAAACTTGGAGATTTTAATCTTCCCCCATGTGTGGCTTTATGTGTGACTTCATAGCGGCCACTTTGTCTGAGTAGTTTGATGAAAGTTTTTCTCCATCACACATCAGACACAAATATTTTCTCTGGAACGTTGATGCTGATGCATTAAGTTGGAGCCATGAAAAGCTCAAGTATCCTCGAAGCAAAGTGGAAGAAATGTAAAACAGGCTCGTGTGAGTAGGAAGACTGAGGGGTTTGAAAATTGGAGATTTTAATCTCCCTTCAACTTTCGTCTCTAATGTTGAAAAACTACCATATTATTTTGTTCATAGTTGACTTTGTTTTTTTAGTTCTAATAATTAGTTTTCAAGTTCTTATCTACCTATGTAGATATTTTCTAGTTGTGTTTACCTTCTTTCTGTCTCTAACTCTATGTATTGACAATGTAAGATACCAATTTGGTTTGTATTTACAAATAAATAAATAAATTCAAATTCCCCCCATGTGTGGCTTTATGTGTGACTTCATAGCGGCCACTTTGTCTGAGTAGTTTGATGAAAGTGATTGGATACTAAAGCCGACTCACCTATAAAAGAGCTTTATCTCTAAGGCGACGCCAGAGTTGCTCAGCTGCTTTCGAGCCTGGAACATTGGAATGCTATATTATAGCGTTGAGCTTCCCGATATAGAGTTCAATATTAGAGTGCTAAAACCCAGTCACGCAATTGGGCTGCCGGCACCCTTGTTTTTTTCTCAGTGTTCTTTTGTTTTTTGCTGGGTTCGAAATTTAAGAGGTCTCCTTGTTTCCTACTCCTACCTAGTTACCTAATACTCATCTTCATTTGACAATATCAAAATGATAAGTACCTACCTACCTATCTACAATAATGTGAATATTAAGTTCTCGAATAAACATAGGGATAAAGGGCAAAACACTAGATTACACGTGATGAGTTCAAATGTACTAAAAATGTACCTGCTGAATGGAAATGAGAATGTAGCAAACCAGAGATAAATCGCAATAGACAAACCTCAAAAAAAACGTCAAATATTAGTACAAATGTACTAAAAATGTACCTACCTGGTGAATAATAAGAATGTAGCGAACTACCGGTACCGAATCACAGACATAGCCCAATAGACAAAACACGAAACAATACGTAAATTAGTACAAATGCAGGTACTAAAAATTCACTTGTTCACCAATAACTGATTTTTTAAATATTTAAATTCCTCTTTTTTGACAAGAGTGACTATGTAAGGGGGGCACCCATCAGAAACTCTCAACTCGTTATTAAAAACTTCAAAAGCCACCCCAAAGTGCTGTAAACCACGTTAGTAACGACAAAAATACATTTTAAAAAGAAACCCCAAGATTTTACGACTGGCCATTTTCTTGTTGGCCTAACATTTCAGTTTATTGCTTCCTAAAGCCTCGTACATACGTTTCCAATTGTTTGGAAAAGAGCATATGCTATTATGACATCACCAAGGATACCTACTAAATTCCTACAGGTGTGTCCACACTCCACACATAGTCGACCGACCGTCGATATGAGTGACTCAATATTAAATTATGAAGCATAGGTATATTTTATAGTGATTATGTATATTGAAATTTGAAATCTTTTCCAAATTAAAATTTCAAGTAAATATATTTTTGTTTTTCTTCATGGAATATATATATACTTACCTACTTGGTTTCCTACCCCTTGGTTTTTCTGGACGAGTCTTTTGCGTTTTATTATATTTGTTATCTATGTCTATGTCCATACTATTTTCACCATGATGGCCTTTTTGAGTTTGGGGAGGTCATTTAATTATTTTTATTCTTCCTCTGTGTCTCTGCTATCTCCACTCCAGACATCAATAACTCTGTTTTGTTCATTTTCTAGTTCTTCTTGCTCTTCTTCTTCTTGTTTTCCTCCTCCTCCTCTTCCTTCTTTTTCTTCTTCGTCTTTCCTTTTCTTTTTTGTTCTTCACCATCTTCTTTCTTTGTCTCGATGTTAATGTTGGAAAATTACTTATTTTTCTTGGACCTTTGCCGCACTATTTTTCTCGTTTTCAACCCCCTCTTCAAACTGTTCTAAACTTTCTATTAATAAAATTAGTAATGGAAATTTATAGACATTATCGTTATCTTTATGTCTTGTTCTAATAAATTTTATTTCGTGGCCTCGCCAGCAGAACCTAGGTCAGGAATCTTTTATTAGAACATTGTCTGATTTGTCTGTCTCCATTTCATTGTTAATATTACTTTCTTTATTATTCATTTATTCAGGCGGGTGTACAGTTATTTTGTATGTATTTTCTTACTTTTCCGTACAAACATTCAAGACCAGACGTCTTCGGATGAACTTCTTTCTAGGAATTTGCTATAGGTAGCATTATTCTTGGTTTTTTTTTATGGCTTCGTTTAGACTGTTTAGAGTGCCAGAGTTCTCTGGAATGAGCTCTTCTTGATACTACTCGTAAGGAGGTACTCATAGACTCATACTATTTTTTTCTTTTATTCTTTTCATTTCAATCTCCTAGTTACTTTCATTATTTTCTAATTTGCACACAAGAATGATGATGAAGACACAAGAGAAGGTAGAAGATTCACATCAGTTCATAATCATGATCTAATTTGTTAGGTATTTTTTGATATTGGTCAAGGTAATTTGTTTACTCTTATTACATTTTTTATAGGTACCTACCTCCTTACTATCAAGTTTTGATACTATTGATATAAACCATTCAATGTGTATCCAATTGTTTTGTTTCAGATAACGATGTGCCACCGGTGGAACAAAGTCCCGATGGGTTTCTCAACTTCAGCGCTATTTCCCGTCACCACAGCGGATGGTACAAGTGTACGTCACGTCACCTGTTGACCGATTACTCTTCCATCGGTTACTTCCTCAACGTGCGATGTAAGTGAACACATTTTATAGCTAACCCAGTTAACAGTCAGTTCTGTAGGTATACAGGCAGCAGGCAGTCATAGTAGTGTAGTTGGTAAGGCATCAAATTTATAACCAAGGGACTGTGGACACTTTGGTTCGAATATCAGCAGAGAAAAAAACAAATTAGTGGTAATTAATGGAAACTTTGAAGAAGCCTTTCTTTTATAACCTCGTTATTGTTATTTGAGCATAGATAATATCGTGGCTTTCCATTATAGTAGAATTGGGTCTGTTTTGTTCTATCCTCTTCTTTGCCAAAAGATATGGCACCAGAAAACTTTGTCGCTCGAATAAAACACACTTGAATTGCCTATTTATATCACGGGGAGAATTTATACCTATTTCACATGAAAATAATGATAAGTCATTTTTATCACAAAATATGTATTATACCTAGGTCCCATTTTATCATTTTTATCTCCATTTAACCCCCTGTGTGTAATGTGTAGTCAGGAGTGTTTATCAAACGCATTCGCATTATCTTCCATTCAGCGGTGCTCAGATTTCAGCGTGCTTCTTTATGGGTTTTGGGTTTTGAATGTTGAATATGTTGGATTTGGTTGTTTAATGTTTCTCAGTAAGGCGTCAGGTTTGGATCTTTGTCATTCTCTTTCATGTATTCTTTCAATCTTCTGTGTTGAAAAGCACCAAATAAATAAATAAAGTCGATTCAATATCTATCTCTGTACAATTGTTCATAGGTATAGTGGTAATTGGTAAAGCATGTAGGTTTTGAAAGAGTTTTTTAAACCGGTTAATACCTATGAACCTATAATGTAGTTCAATAGATTCACCCGTCTTGATTAGCACATGGCTCATGCGAACCTTCTCCCTTCTCATTGGGCGTTGCGTATTGCATACTCATTCAATTTTCATCGTACCCTATGTATTCCCCACATATTTTAATGTTTTATATAACTTCTCACTCTCCTGTACATATCATCTTGTTTTTGTGTCTCTTGGATTTTCTTCATCGTCAACTCTGGCTTCCCTTCAGAACGAATAAATCTTTCGCCTTTTACTAAAGATTTCCGTGGAGGGGAGCAATTGATGAGTCTAACTCAATTTTTCGTGCTCTTGACTTCGGTCGAGGCGTAATCTTTTGATAATTCGTAAAGATTTCCGTGGAGGGGAGCAATTGATGAGTCTAACTCAATTTTTCGTGCTCTTGATTTCGGTCGAGGCGTAATCTTTTGATAATAATTCGGGTAGCATTAACTCACAAAGTGAGGTTTCCAGATATAATCCATGGCTTCTCCTATTGTTGCTCTCTTTTGTAATCTTTGTTTCACAACTCACAAACTGTTTGTCCAATTTTGAAGATTTAATCCATGACTTCTCCTATTGTTGCTCTCTTTTGTAATCTTTGTTTCACAACTCACAAACTGTTTGTCCAATTTTGATCAATTGGCTCTAATATGTAGGTGTACCTCTTTTGGTCTTGATCGATCAGGCGTTCATATGAGTAAGTTCCTATTTCTTGTTCTTGTTGCATAATTCATATGAGTAAGTTCCTATTTCTTGTTCTTGTTGCATACCTAGGTGACCGAAATTCTAGTCTGATGAAAAGTTGAGCATTGCTGAAAATTCAGTTAAACGGCCAATCGTACCGTAAGTTTCCGTAAAAAATTGTCCCCGAAATATTTTTTTCCACCTGAGTCTAACTTCAGTGAGAGGCTGGTTATGTTTTCAACTGATGGAGGGGGACGGCGCATTTATGAGAACATAAATAAAAAAAACTACCTATAGCCCAACATTTTATTATTTTTTCAGTGCTCGTATTTCACGATGGAGGATTGAAATATTTGTCCCCTAAAAATAATATTAATTTGTTTTTCTTCTCCTGCGAGTGCTATTCCTATGTGAACATAGAGCAATGCGGATGATAATGTAGTTTGGAGGAGGAGGAATGCTTCTACATCTTCCAGTAGAGGTGACTGGAGTGCAAAGGGCTTTTACGAAATACATTTAATACTTGAAGGAGAGGCACTCCTGAAATTGCTCTAAAAGGGCTCTACCTAACGGACTGTTGTTCAGTGACAAACAAAATCTCTCGAGGTTATGCACTCATACATTCAAGTTATTGGCGTTATGTATTGAATTGTACCTACATAACCTCTGCGGAGCCGCGAAGCTCCGGCTCTCAAAACACACACATGACCGAATGCCAAAATATTTAACATGCACGTTTTTAACATCGCTGCGACTGTTAAAAGCCAATCCTGCAATGTTGTCCACTGTAATAATTATACCTACATCCAAAACTTTTGCTGTGTGCAAAATATCCAGCGATATTTTGTAGCGATGTAGGTAAAGTAAGTAAAGTAAGTAAGCGATAACCAAACCCAAGTTATTTCTCAAATAAACCTCTGCCTAAGAGAATGTACTGAAAATATCAGACAGAATAACGACGAGGAATCAACATAAAATGACATAAATGCAATGCAAGAGACTATTTCCACAGCGGATGGTACAAGTGTACGTCACGTCACCTGTTGACCGATTACTCTTCCATCGGTTACTTCCTCAACGTGCGATGTAAGTGAAATCCATTTGACACATTTAATAGCTAAACAGTTAACAGTCAGTTCTGTAGGTATACAGGCAGCAGGCAGTCATAGTAGTGTAGTTGGTAAGGCATCAAATTTATAACCAAGGGACTGTGGACACTTTGGTTCGAATATCAGCAGAGAAAAAACAAATCAGTAGTAATTAATGGAACCTTTGAAGAAGCCTTTCTTTTATAACCTCGTCATTGTTATTTGAGCATAGATAATATCGTTATAACCTCGTTATTGTTATTTGAGCATAGATAATATCGTGGGTTTCCATTATAGTAGAATTGGGTCTATTTTGTTCTAATATATCCTCTTCTTTGCCAGAAGATATGGCACCAGAAAACTTTGTCGCTCGAATAAAACACACTTGAATTGCCTATTTATATCACGGGGGAGAATTTATACCTATTTCACATGAAAATAATGATAAGTCATTTTTATCACAAAACGTGGAAAGTGGGAACAGGATAAGGAAAAGAAAAGAGTTCTCAATATTTGTGTGAAAGAGACTAAAACAAAATCGTCAAAAATAAAATTGTGAAAACGTCAATTATAAAAACAACAAGAATCGTTTCAAATTGAGCAAAACTTCAGCAAACAGCAAACTGCATGTTCCACAACGGAAAAGTTTTCAAAAGGAGAGAGGGGGGAAAAAGAGCATCAGGGAGATTTCCACGAGAGATTAAAAACCCTCCAACACAAAAGAGAAAAACTTTCCCTCTTAACGAAATAACAAAACGGCTCCTCAATCATGTAACGTCATAATTATGGTGAATGGGAATAATTGCTGACACAAGAGGGAAAACAAGGGATAAAACGGATGAAGACTTAGACTGGATGATGACGGAAAGGGAGGCAGCGAAACTTCTTGTTTTAGGTTAACGGAGAAGAAAAGATTAGGTGCAGAGAGAAATAGGGGATGCTGTGTAGGAAGTGGAAAGTGGGAACAGGATAAGGAAAAGAAAAGAGTTCTCAATATTTGTGTGAAAGAGACTAAAACAAAATCGTCAAAAATAAAATTATGAAAACGTCAATTATAAAAACAATAAGAATCGTTTCAAATTGAGCAAAACTTCAGCAAACTGCATGTTCCACAACGGAAAAGTTTTCAAAAGGAGAGAGGGGGGAAAAAGAGCAGGGAGATTTCCACGAGAAATTAAAAACCCTCCAACACAAAAGAGAAAAACTTTCCCTCTTAACGAAATAACAAAACGGCTCCTCAATCATGTAACGTCATAATTATGGTGAATGGGAATAATTGCTGACACAAGAGGGAAAACAAGGGATAAAACGGATGAAGACTTAGACTGGATGATGACGGAAAGGGAGGCAGCGAAACTTAAGGGAGAAGAAAAGATTAGGTGCAGAGAGAAATAGGGGATGCTGTGTAGGAAGGGAACTCGTTCTGCTATGTGGAGGCGACAATCTGATATCTGATATGACCGTCACTGTTTTGGGACGCGGACGGTATGATATTGCCGTTACTTGTTTAGGACGGTAGGTACAAATACTCTGGGACGTATTTTAATTTTTCAGCTTTTTACCTCCTTCACTTGGTTTTCGATTTCACCATGTCCGTCAATAGACCGAAAAAGTACTCAAATGTACTCGATTTGTACTAAAATGTTTGGAAATGTACCTACTTTCTTACTCTCCGTGTACGTATTATGTAGGCATCAAATATGTACTGAATTTAGTACAATTGCACTAAAATTGTACTGAATAATAGTACTTTCGCCAATGCCTCCACTAATCTCCACTGGTAATTCCTAACGATAATCTCCATCTGAAAGTTCATTCAGAATCTAATACATATTTCATATTTATATGAAAAAAATCTTTTCAAAGTCTAAAAAGAAAAGTCTGGGCAGCCTTAGCAGGATTTCCGGTAACCAGGGCCGTTCTGAAAACACGAAAATTTCGTTTTTGGGCCTAATGGATCTATTTTGTAAGTATCATTTTAATAGAGAATCACTTTCAGGGCAAAACACTAGATTACACGTGATGAGTTCAAATGTACTAAAAATGTACCTGCTGAATGGAAATGAGAATGTAGCAAACCAGAGACAAATCGCAATAGACAAACCTCAAAAAAATACGTCAAATATTAGTACAAATGCACTAAAAATGTACCTACCTGGGTACCTGGTGAATAATAAGAATGTAGCGAACTACCGAAGCACAGACATAGTCCAATAGACAAAACACGAAACAATACGTAAGTTAGTACAAATGTAGGTAGGTACTAAAAATTCACTTGTTCACCAATAACAGCTGATTTTTTAATTCCTCTTTTTTGACAAGAGTGACTAAATAAGGGGGGCATCCATCAGAAACTCTTAACTCCTTATCAAATGATGAAAGTGATTGGATACCAAAGCCGACTCACCTATAAAAGAGCTTTATCTCTAAGGCGACGCCAAAGTTGCTCAGCTGATTTCGAGCCTGGAGTATACTGACTCCAGGGTTTTATCTTTTTATATTTCCCCGGAATAACATCATAGGGCAGAAGGAGGGTACAGAAAGGTTAGATCTGAGGAAGAAGAGGAACATAAAAGGGTAAGTTGTACATTATGATATTTATGATTAATGAATAAGTCTCGGGCATTATAGAATGATACAAACCCTAAGCAAGTCATCACGATATCATTCTCTATTATCTCCGTGGAGATGGGATGGAGGATATTTAGATATCTAATGTTGTGCACTCTCTATTCCTTGAACATGTGTCCAACTACATCCCTCCTGACGGACTGGACGAGAAAAATTTTTGCGGTGTAATTTTTTTAATTTTTTCTTCTTTCATATGAGTAAATATTTGAAAATCATGAGAATTGTCAATTGTTGTTTGTTTAGTTTTGATGTAGTTTTTATTGTAAAAAAGGTTCGTCCCGTAAATAAATAAATTACAATTACACATTCACCATTTATAAATTTTAACCCAATGTGATTGACTAATTCCTTAATTTACTGGGTTAGCCACTAGGAGCCGGGGCTACAAAGTGATTTATATCACACGTAATACATTTGTAAAAACTAAAACAAACAATACAAGACAGAGTCCATAATAAATGGATTAACCACACATAGTTCCTAACAATCCTAACACACTTCAAAACATTCCAGTCTACAAATACAAATAAATCATTGGGAAAATAAAAACGCTACAAAGTGATTTATATCACACGTAATACATTTGTAAAAACTAAAACAAACAATACAAGACAGAGTCCATAATAAATGGATTAACCGCACATTGTTCCTAACACACTTCAAAACATTCCAGTCTACAAATACAAATAAATCATTGGGAAAATAAAAATCCAACACAAATCTGTCAGGGATATTTTCAAAAGTCCACAATAATTTTTAGGAGGAAAAAAAAATCCCGTTTGACATCCCACTCCCCTCCCGTCTGTCTCCTATTTCGGGATAAGTTTTTATTTATTGCCGTCGGTATTTTTCAGATAATTCCCATAAATGCCCCCCCAATAGAACCTAGAGGAGGGAGAGAGAGAGAAATGCTCAGGAGAGCAATTAAATGAAATAGAGAGGGACAGAAAGAGAGGGGGTGAAAGGGTCCTCACACAAATATAAAAACTGGAAAATTTCGATAATTTTACGATTTTTTTGTATTGGAGGAATCGATCAGGGTGGTGCCGCCTACTCAACAGCTACATGTCCAGGATAGATGGAGTAACGTCAAACTCATGCCCGAAGTGCAACACCGGGTCCCACGACATGAAACATCTATTTTAGTGTCCAGCAGCACCCACCAACCTGGACGTCACCATACTTTGGACGGACCCAACGGAGGCGGCACGCTTCCTTGACCTGAGGACGGCAGAGGAGGTCGATGTATGATGCTAATACAACAACATCTCTCTGTTGAGTGATGGAGATAAAAAACATACCATATGTAAAATGTGATAGGTACTCCACGGAATAGTCTTAAGTTAGGAGGATAAAGTCACTTATTCGGTGTGCATAACGGAGAACGGACCCTCGCCTAGTACCTAGCCAAAAGAAAATAGTCAAACCATGCTAAGCGACCTTCGCCGAAAAATAGTACCGATCCTCGCAGAAGATCAAGATATTGAGTTGAGTATTTTTTCTGCGATGGTAAATGGTCAACATAAAGGCTGCACAATGTTCCAACTGAGCATGAGAGCATGTAAGAGCAGTGAGTTCAAGAACTCGTATGATGGGGTAATTAAAAGTTTGGGGAGGCCACTCAGACACCTCACTCACCCGCCTAACTCGAGAGTCAGGGCGCGATCATCGAGGTGTGATCCAATCTTGGAGAAGATCGGATCACACAACCTCACGCTCAGGTGAATGAGAGAGTCTCATCATCGTGACCGAGGGGCTGGAAACTATAAAAGTTTGTCAACCTGAAGATATACTACAGAAATGATCCTGTGAAGTATGATCTTGATGATAAATTCGATTCACAAAACGAATAAGTGAAGCATGGCATTATGTAAAAGTGAGAAGTTATATATTTCTGTATATTGTGTCGTGAGCGATGTATGAGGAGTGACCTTGAGGCTATGTATACCTACAGTACGCGTATTGCATACTCGAAAATACGTAGGAGTAAATATTGTGAAGCAATACATTTTTTTATAATATAGGCATAATACAATAGGTATATTTCAAACATGAATGGTTGGATTCTTAATTCCTTATTGTTTATTGTGTCATCTACCCAGATTCAAGACACTCTTCTTGATTGCAGGGAGAAGTCATGTAAAATAAAACTCCAAAATAACAATTATCACGAGCATATCATCCCAACATTGAGGGCCTGTAATTATTATACCTTACACAAGGAAAAGAAAAAAATTCTGCAGACTATCCACCAACTTGGAAAATGAAGTGAGAGTACACACATTCTGCTTTCTGCATGAGGCAGTAGATAATGTTGCAGTTGAGAAATACAAAAACATGAAGCCTGAAATGATTGCTAATGCTAACATTGTAAATCAATGGCAGAGGACTGCTCAGTATATACTACAAGCAAAAGCAAATGTTAGACGAAAACAAATACACAAAACTTCAACAGGAGTTGAACAAACAGATTCAAGACACTACAATGTTGCAGTTGAGAAATACAAAAACATGAAGCCTGAAATGATTGCTAATGCTAACATTGTAAATCAATGGCAGAGGACTGCTCAGTACTACAAGCAGAAACAAATGTCAGACGAAAACAAATACACAAAACTTCAACAGGAGTTATGGCTGTCACCACACTTTGGACGGACCCAACGGAGGCGGCACGCTTCCTTGACCTGAGGACGGCAGAGGAGGTCGATGTATGATGCTAATACAAAACAACAACTCTCTGTTGAGTGATGGATATAAAAAACATACCATATGTAAAATGTGATAGGTACTCCACGGAATAGTCTTAAGTTAGGAGGAATGGAGGATGCAGTGAGTTCAAGAACTCCCTGAATTGATGTTATTGATGGGGTAATTAAAAGTTTTGGGAGGCCACTCAGTCACCTCACTCACCCGCCTAACTCGAGAGTTAGGGCGCGATCATCGAGGTGTGACCCAATCTTGGAGAAGATCGGATCACACAACCTCACGCTCAGGTGAATGAGAGAGTCTCATCATCGTGACCGAGGGGCTGGAAACTATAAAAGTTTGTCAACCTGAAGATATACTACAGAAATGATCCTGTGAAGTATGATCTTGATGATGAGTTCGATTCATTAAACGAATAAGTAAAGCATGGCATTATGTAAAAGTGAGAAGTTTTATATTTCTGTATATTGTGTCGTGAGCGATGTATGAGGAGTGACCTTGAGGCTATGTATACCTACAGTACGCGTATTGCATACTCGAAAATACGTAGGAGTAAATATTGTGAAGCAATACATTTTTTTATAATATATGCATAATACAATAGGTATATTTCAAACATGAATGGTTGGATTCCTTATTGTTCTTAATTCCTTATTGTTTATTGTGTCATCCACCAAGATTCAAGACACTCTTCTTGATTGCAGATTGCAGGGAGAAGTCATGTAAAATAAAACTCCAAAATAACCATATCATCCCAACATTGAGGGCCTGTAATTATACCTTACACAAGGAAAAGAAAAAAAAATCTGCAGACTATCCACAACTTGGAAAATGAAGTGAGAGTACACACATTCTGCTTTCTGCATGAGACAGTAGATAATGTTGCAGTTGAGAAATACAAAAACATGAAGCCTGAAAAGATTGCTAATGCTAACATAGTAAATCAGTGGCAGAGGACTGCTCAGTACTACAAGCAGAAGCAAATGTCAGACGAAAACAAATACACAAAACTTCAACAGGAGTTATGGTGTTGATGGTTGAGATAGACTCAAAGAATTTGGTGAATATGGATTCGTTTGTTTGAAGGAAATATGTGGAAAGTGGGAACAGGATAAGGAAAAGAAAAGAGTTCTCAATATTTGTGTGAAAGAGACTAAAACAAAATCGTCAAAAATAAAATTGTGAAAACGTCAATTATAAAAACAACAAGAATCGTTTCAAATTGAGCAAAACTTCAGCAAACAGCAAACTGCATGTTCCACAACGGAAAAGTTTTCAAAAGGAGAGAGGGGGGAAAAAGAGCAGGGAGATTTCCACGAGAAATTAAAAACCCTCCAACACAAAAGAGAAAAACTTTCCCTCTTAACGAAATAACAAAACGGCTCCTCAATCATGTAACGTCATAATTATGGTGAATGGGAATAATTGCTGACACAAGAGGGAAAACAAGGGATAAAACGGATGAAGACTTAGACTGGATGATGACGGAAAGGGAGGCAGCGAAACTTCTTGTTTTAGGTTAACGGAGAAGAAAAGATTAGGTGCAGAGAGAAATAGGGGATGCTGTGTAGGAAGGGAACTCGGGGAACTCCTACTTCGAGTAAGATGTTGTTAGGAGCCCAGATATTGTTTCTGGACATCCAGGGAGTTTCATACCCCTGTCAATCCTTCCATCATTGATCATTGTGAGTTGTGAGACCATTCTTTCACTGATTCAGAAAGTACCTTGGAGTAAGAAGAACCCTCATGAAAATGGAGCTGAAGAGAGAAATTTCATATGATGAGACTAAAGGCCACAAAGATATCCCGAAAAATAATTAAATCAGTGTAGTTACATTTTAAGTAATTTACGTTCATTTTCAGATTAATTTTTCTCGCCATCCAAAATCCAAAAAGGCAACAGCTTGAATACCCATATATGAGCACGTTGCCTTCCAGTAAGGCTTTGGATGAGGTGTTTCATTCATGAAAAATCGAAGAACACCCTAGTCTCTTCATCAGACGTGAAGTACACATTGCTTTTGTTTTTAACTTTTTTTGTTCCGATAAATCCACTTGAATTTTCACCATCTCGAGATCTCTTCCCCCTCCTGTCAGTCCTGTCTACATCCCTGGCAATCCACTCAACTCCACTAATAATTATGAAAGCTTATTTTTATTATGGACGGACAGACTGTTGCTAAGGGAACGACTTTGATCCAAGTGCTTAATTTAAATTCCACGCTCCCCTTCTGGTGTCAATTTTCAAACAGGGATTTAGGATGGAGTTGGAGATTTTCTGGAAGAGGGAAGAAGGGGGATTTTTCGAGGGTGTCGGGGTGCCATTAAGGGAGGAAGGGGAACCATGTGGTGTGAAATTTGAGGGGAGGAAAAACCTCCAGCATGAAACGACAATTTTGTTCGGAAAATTTGGAACACAAAACTCATTTGTCACAAAGTTTTTCGCTCCCTCCTTTTTTCTTTCCTTCTTTGCCCCTCCTCACTCTCTTGTTCTTTGCCTCTCTCTCTCTCTCCTTCCCTCCTCTCTTTCTGTCTCTCCCTTACTCTCTCTCTTATTTTAGCCTAAAGTTTCGTTCTTTTTCCTTACTCACTTACGCACAGTGAGTACAAATTAGGTACCTACCTGATAAAGAATTAAGATTGATTGCAAGAGCTTGCTTTTTCCTTACTCACTTACGCACAGTGAGTACAAATTAGGTACCTACCTGATAAAGAATTAAGATTGATTGCAAGAGCTTGTAGAACCTATTGATGAAAAGGACTCCTTCATGGCCCTATCAGACGAGTGTCTCTCTCTCTCTCTCTCTCTCTCTCTCTCTCTCTCTCTCTCTCTCTCTCTCTCTCTCTTATTTTGGGCTAAAGCGCTAAAGTTTCGTTCTTTTTCCCTACTCACCTACGCACAGTGAGTACAAATTAGGTACCTACCTACCTGATAAAGAATTAAGATTGATGGCAAGAACTTTAGAACTTATTGATGAAAAGGACTCCTTCATGGCCCCATCAGACGAGATGGATAATCTAATCCATTTCATAAATCAGGCGATAGATCCAACATTGCTAATCATAATTACCATGTGGTGTGTATTCAGTCTTCTATACCCAAGGTCCTAGATAAATTGGTCTCTTCCGATCTATCATTTGCATGTAAACAGTTCATCTCAGACCAACAGCACGGTTTTACAAATTACAACCAAAAGATCCACAGTTACAAATTACAAGTCTCCCCTGTTACCAATATGGACAAAGATCTTATTACCTAAATCTTGACGTTGTTCATTGCGGGGACATTATGCGATGCGCGCTGTTCATTCTACCCATCAGACGAGATGGATAATCTAATCCATTTCATAAATCAGGCGATAGATCCAACATTGCTAATCATAATTACCATGTGGTGTGTAATGTGTATTCTATACCCAAGGTCCTAGATAAATTGGTCTCTTCCGATCTATCATTTGCATGTAAACAGTTCATCTCAGACCAACAACACGGTTTTACAACCAAAAGATCCACAGTTACAAATTACAAGTCTCCCCTGTTACCAATATGGACAAAGATCTTATAAATCTTGACGTTGTTCATTGCGGGGACGTTATGCGATGCGCGCTGTTCATTAGTTCATTCTATCTACACTGGCATAGCCAAGGCGTTTGATAGAGTTAAATGTCAAGTTTCTAGGTGCTAAATTGATCTTGTGGGCTACAGGGGACGCGTTTCTCACTTTACTAAAAAATTTTCTACTGCTACTTCGAGTAAGATGTTGTTAGGAGCCCAGATATTGTTTCTGGACATCCAGGGAGTTTCATACCCCTGTCAATCCTTCCATCATTGTGAGACCATTCTTTCACTGACTCAGAATCTCAGAAAGTACCTTGGAGTAAGAAGAACCCTCATGAAAATGGAGCTGAAGAGAGAAATTTCATATGATGAGACTAAAGACCACAGAGATATCCCGAAAAATACTTCTGCTATATGGAGGCGACAATCTGATATCTGATATGACCGTCACTGTTTTGGGACGCGGACGGTATGATATTGCCGTTACTTGTTTGGGACGGTAGGTACAAACACTCTGGGATGTATTTAATTCTTCACCATGTCCGTCAATAGGCCGAAAAAGTACTCAAATGTACTCGATTTGTACTAAAATGTTTGGAAATGTACCTACTTTCTTACTCACCGTGTAATTATGTAGGCATGGAATATGTACTGAATTTAGTACAATTGCACTAAAATTGTACTGAATAATAGTACTTTCCCCAATGGCTCCACTAATCTCCACTGGTAATTCCTAACGATAATCTCCATCTGAAAGTTCATTCAGAATCTAATACATATTTCATATTTATATGAAAAAAATCTTTTCAAAGTCTAAAGAAAAGTCTGGGCAGCCTTAGCAGGATTTCCGGTAACCAGGGCCGTTCTGAGAACACGAAAATTTTGTTTTTGGGCCTAATGGATCTATTTTGTAAGTATCATTTTAATACAGAATCACTTTTAAATCAGTGTAGTTACATTTTAAGTAATTTACGTTCATTTTCAGATTAATTTTTCTCGCCATCCAAAATCCAAAAAGGCAACAGCTCGAATACCTATATATGAGCACGTTGCCTTCCAGATGAGGTGTTTCATTCATGAAAAATCGAAGAACACCCTAGTCTCTTCATCAGACGTGAAGTACACATTCTGCTTTTGTTTTTAACTTTTTTTGTTCCGATAAATCCACTTGAATTTTTACCATCTCGAGATCTCTTCCCCCTCCTAGTTAGATTTTTTTTTAATTATTATTATTTATTTTTATTTTATTTCTTTTTTTTTGAGATTTCAAGTCAGCATTAAAACTATCCTCACGAAGCTGAGTCTGAGTGCACCCTGAAATAGCCCGTGCAATGTATACGAGTTTACACGGAACACTTCATAAATTTAAAGTAATTTTAGTTGTTCATAAAAACTCATTACAAATCGATGAGATTAATACGGACGAAGGACTAGGCTAAATTTTATGACTTGACTTGGACACGAACTATCAACCTCTAGATCCGAGGAGCCCAATGTTAACCACTACACCCCTGAGGTTGGTTACATGTTACATGCAATCATGCAACTCTAAAGCTGTAGGAATAATAATTTTAGCCCCGATCTACATGACGGACAGACCCCTTCACTTCAGCCTTTGAGATTTCTATATCTTCTGTTATGAATAGAACTCTTGATTGTATAGAAAGTGTAATATGAAACCCCTTGCCTCTTCAGTAGAGATGGGCTTTACCCTTAAGTTATGTAATTGAGGGCATGTTTGATGGGATTTTAATGTCACTGTAAGGGAAGATTTGTCCAGAAGAAAAGCCCCCAACAAATGACACGAAAAAGAGGAAGAACCAGGCTGAGCAGAAAGTCCTAATAAAACACCTGTTTAGGCTGTTGGAATGCTATATTGTAATGTCGAGCTTAATCCTGATATAGAGTTCAATATTAGAGTGCCGTAAGAGAGAGATGAAGGGGCTTCATTTGATTAATTTGCTAATCCTTTGCAGTCTGCTGGGGCCACGTTTTCTGCCCTTTTTACCCATCCCTTGGTCCTTCCCCCTATAGTCCTTCTTCTCCCTTGCCTTCTCTCCCTCCTATCTCTCCCTACAATGACTAGCCTTCCTTCCCCTCCCTCCCCCTCCCTTCCCTTCCTCGTTCCTTGTAATAGGGAGCTATATAGCATCCAGACAGACTCTTCCTCACTCCTAACTAATCTTTAGAAAAGCCCAGGGATGAAAAAAACTGTGCGTATACCCATTCTACCCATAGAGTTTTAATTTTTCTCTCTGCCTAACCGGAATTACATAATGTAGGTAGGTATTAGGTACACATATTATGTATGTATTATGTTTGTATACGTATATGTAAATACAAATTCTATTGAATCCTATGAACTTTTCTATTGCTACATGATTTATCTGTCGGGCCCGCGTTTATTTGATCTATATAGGCTTTCATATATTGCATATTGCATGGATAGGCTAGTCTTTCATATGTATGCATTGTTTATTATTATTATTATTATTATTATTATTATTATTATTTTTTGAGATTTCAAGTCAGCATTAAAACTATCCTCACGAAGCTGATTGCACCCTGAAATAGCCCGTGTATATACGAGTTTTTTACACGGAACACTTCATAAATTTAAAGTAATAATTTTAGTTGTTCATAAAAACTCATTACAAATTGATGAGATTAATACGGACGAAGGACTAGGCTAAATTTTATAACTTGACCTGGACACGAACTACCAACCTCTAGATTCGAGGAGCCCAATGTTAACCACTACACCCCTGAGGTTGGTTACATGTTACATGCAAATCTAAATCTGTAGGAATAATAATTTTAGCCCCGATCTACATGTCATGCTACAGTTGCTCCAGTCAATCTGAGAATGTTTGGAGAACGTTCGGGGATAGTCTCCGAGAATGCCCCGAGATAACATGAGCTTGTAGGCCTCAGTCTTGGAGGCTTACTACCCCCTAAGGCTCAATATAGAGCAGAGACAATAGACTCCATTAGAGCATCGAGCAGGTAGGAGGAAGTGATGATAGAATTGTGAGAGCAAAAAGCTCTCCACCTCCACGCTGTCATGAGCCTAATTCAATACTAAAGCCATTTTTGCTGCTAATGAAAAAGCTACCACGCCCCAAGGCATTGACCTAAGGGTCCCAAGCCCAAGGCATTCAAGCTACAATTATGTACAAGTAACCCTAAACTTGAGGGCAGGAATTTCCAAATGAACTTTAATTAAAATTAATAGAAATCCCTCGAATAAAAACAAGTTAATGAAAAACAAAATTAACCCTTTCATTATTGCAGTCCCGGAAGTGGTTCAAGTGGAGGTAATATTAACTTTTCTCAGCTTAGTACTTTTTACTTTCCTTCTTTTTTATGAAGTTGAACCCTATGATGGTCTCGTTTTCAGGGAAACCGTGCACAGATAGACGACCCTATCTGAGTGAGTTCTACTGTTCCCTAAACCACTACTTAATGTACTAGGTACTTCACAGGGTTGATAAATTGGGAAGTGAAAGAATTTAATAAATATTACGAGGGAATTGGGGGGGGGGAGTTGTTAAGAAACCCCCGGACTCAAAACTCGAGCTCTCTCCCATGGCCATTCACTGGGGGGGTTCATTCGGCCCCATTTGCTACGGGCCGGAGTTCCTAAAGGGGGGGCGCTGAATCGGCAGCCCACCCCTCCCAAACCCACTAGGTATAAAATATACTCACTTTATTTTAAAGTTACTTAAAACTATACCAAGACAGTATTCTCGTTTTGTAAATAAATTTATAAATAATGTCACAATGAAGGGCCCATATTGTTGTAGTTATGTAGTTAGCCCCCGGGCCAACAAAAAGCCCACTCCGAGGCTTAGGTGTAGGGGCAAACAGCCCTAAGTAAAAGTTGAGTTAAGCTTATACGGATCTAGCCCCTGGACTCGGCTAGGCTCGGCCAGGTTAGGGTCGGCCCTGTGTCTCTCCCATTGGAAAACCTCCGAATTTCTGCAGCCCTGGAAACGTGGAAACGCGGAAGACTAATAAATTAAACTCAGATTAAGAGTGAAGTAATTTGAACAGCACTTGTGTGAACACAGGAAATGAAACGCTGTGGTGGAAGAGAAGGGTGAATGATACAGGAGTCAAATATAGGTAATGAAGAGAGAGAGAGAGGGAGAGGGAGAGAGAGGGAGAGAGAAGAGAAAGAGAAAGAAGGAGGAAGGTTGAATGAAAGATGTGTGTAAGTCTGTGATGAAGTAAAAGGAGAAGGAGGAGGACGAGAAGAAGAGAGAGATTTAGGGAAAGGAAGAGGAGGAGATGTAAAGAAAGAAGGAGAGAGTAGGATGAAGTAAGAGGAAGAAGAAGAAGAAGAAGGAGAGTGGAAGAAGAAGAAAGCGATAAAGCGATAAGAGAAGGAGATGTAAAAAAAATTGAACTTTTTTTTTGAAAATTTTTCTAAGTCCAAAATCGACCGCCTACGGCGGCCAATTTTCGACTTCTCTGTCGCATGTGAGATGTGAGCTAAAACAAAGGATACCACTTCTGAATGATAGCATTAGATCTAAAACTGTGGTAGTTTTATGACTAGGACTTTGTAGAAAGGGTCAGTAAGAGCCTATACTCTATTTTGAGAACATCTATTTCGCGAGTGTATGAACAATTGTACAATACATATAATCAAATTGTTCTGTATTTTACATAGAAAATATAGGTTTTCCTAATCCCGGGATTGATCCCGGGATTGGCGCTCTGAAATCCCGGGATCCCGGGATTGAGATTTTCCTTCGGGATTGTAATCCCTATTCAAATCCCAGCCGAAGCATTTTATTTTGGTCCTCATTGTATGTATCTGAGAATTTGTCCATTGCACATAAGCTTTAGGTTTGAAGGTTGAATGATAGAAGTGGCTACCTTCCACTTATAGGTTCCTAATCCCGGGATTGATCCCGGGATTGGCGCTCTGAAATCCCGGGATCCCGGGATTGAGATTTTCCTTCGGGATTGTAATCCCTAGCCGTAACCTAGTCACCCGATTGGGCTGCCGGCACCCTGTAGTTTTTTTCTCAGTGTAACCAGACCACTATGTGAGTAAAACCAAAAAGTTACTTATACCTAGAAATCTAAAATGGTGGGTAAAACCCGCATGTGAGAGAAATGATGACTTTTGCGTAAAGGTGAATTCGCATTTTCTGGGGAAATCTTTTTTTTTACCTTTCTTCCTTCGTTCCTTCCTTCCTTCTTCTTCTTCTTCTTCTTCTTCTTCTTCTTCTTCTTCTTCTTCTTCCTCTTCCCAAATTGCCTGTGGAATATAAATTAGCTTCCTCTTCCTTCTTCTCCTCATCCTCCTCTCTACCTTGAATAAAACTAATTAAGCAGGGAACAGAACTTCCTGCTGAGATTTCATTAACTTTGAACTTTTGTAAAGCTTTTGTACACGGTACGCAGTACTGACCTCTGAGCCCTAGGGTGCGCGGTTCGAGTCCTTGCAGTGCCGGAAATTTTCATGATCAACCCTGTAGGTAGGTATATTTTTATCTTCCTTTCCTTTCCTTTTTTTTCTTCCAAGTCAACAATTCACAATTATAATGGGAAACTGTAATGTGGGGCTTTGATTTTTGTGCCCCTGTCTTCTCCCCTCTCCCCCCCCTCCTTTTTTTTGTGAAATTTCACAAAACGGAAAGAATGAAAAAAAAAAAAAAAAAAAGGGGAAAGAAAAAAAAAAAGAGAAAGGTTGTTGCAATCTTTTTTTTCTATTATGGCTGTAAAAGCCAGGAGAGCGAGGAGGAGAAGAAAAGGAGGAGGAAGAGGAGGGAAATGTAATCAGGGAGAGGCCCCTCTATATTTAAAGTAAAAGAGTACTTTTTTTTTTTTTTTTTTTTTTTTTTTTGAACATTTCCGCGCGCCCCGCTCGCTAAAAAAACAATCATGAATGTTTTTTACATAAAATATTAACAGGTCTAAAAAAAATGTAATCAGTC
>NW_007377610.1:33601-79215 GCF_000475195.1 Diaphorina citri | reverse complement strand
TATAGGTATCGCTAAAAAAGGCCACTGATGATACATGCTACCTACCCTAGTATCAAATCCTTCCAAATTTCAAGGGAAATTGGAGGAGAAGGGAGTTAGGGAGACCGAGGATTCCTAATACCAGAAATCCATGACTGTTGGAACTTCTCTCCTCCCTGTTAGGGTTGGATAAATGTTAATTACTGTAAATGAGATTTTTTTTATATTTTTCCTCTTTTCTCCCATCTCTTTCTCTTTCTCTTTTGCTGGGCCATCGTAGCAATTTACCTCAGACTTGGATTTTCTTCATCTTATTTTTTTTTTTTTTTATTTGACCCTTTAAAAAACAAAAAAAAAATAAAATAAAATGAGTAAATTAAAGTAAAAATAGAATAATAATAGAACAAATACTAAATGCTATCATAATCCTATTTGTTATTGTACTAGGCAGGTAGCTAATACTATTTCGAGATTCTTGAGTCATCCTGTTTCGTAGAAACAGAATAATTGTAATGAAACTTACCAGTAATTTGTAACAGAAGTGAAACTCATTGTCTTTAGAATTGAAACAAAGGATCTTCTAATTAGTCCAAATAAAAATGATATTATCTTCAAACCAGGGCCAGAATTAGGATGGTCTGAACACGGAGGTAATCTAGGAGCTTCTGTTGGGTAATTATGTAGCCAAATATGTATTATGTATATCTCCATTTTGGGTTTAGGTCATCCTTCACTCAACCTTCCTCTGTGGAGTAGAGTTTAACTGGTAAACAGAGGGAAGTGGGTTCAAATCTAGGGATTACAATCCCGGGATCCCGGGATCCCGAAAAACGGGATCCCGGACAATTTTTGGCCATATTCTCAATCCCGGGATTGAGCTCGCAATCCCGGGATTTTCGGGATTGCCTTTTTTCTCCTAATTTACACAGTAGAATGCTCAAAAATGTGTTGAGTTGTTTTTTTTTTTTTTTCCTTCTTATCAAGATTAAGATCTTGCTACTACGTGTGAGTAATGTGAGTATGGGTATGAGGTCCCAAGGGCAAGGCAATGCCTAAACCCTTGACAAATGGAGTGTGCCTGAAGGCATGTGATGTGTTCCAATCCACTCGACCCATGCCTAAACCCTTGACAAATGGAGTGTGCCTGAAGGCATATGATGTGTTCCAATCCACTCGACCCCATGTCATGCTACAGTTGCTCCAGTCAATCTGAGAATGTTTGGAGAACGTTCGGGGATAGTCTCCGAGAATGCCCCGAGATAACATGAGCTTGTAGGCCTCAGTCTTGGAGGCTTACTACCCCCTAAGGCTCAATATAGAGCAGAGACAATAGACTCCATTAGAACATCGAGCAGGTAGGAGGAAGTGACGATAGAGGGGGAAGCGACGATTTCAAATCGCATAGAATTGTGAGAGCAAAAAGCTCTCCACCTCCGCTCTGTTTTGAGCCTAATTCAATACTTAGGGCCAAATTTTAAACTCGGATTATCATTTAATCCTGGTCAGGATTAGGTTCTAGGAGAGCTATTCTATATATGTGGGAAAGTAATGTTGGACAATTAGTTTGACTAACTAAAACAGAAACTGAAAGTAGTTTTAAAAAAAATTCTTAAAACCTCTCCGAACACTCTAAGCCTAACCGCCCCTAAAAGGTAATCCGATTTTAAAATTTGACCCTAAAGCCATTTTTGCTGCTAATAAAAAAGCTACCACGCCCCAAGGCATTGACCTAAGGGTCCCAAGCCCAAGGCATTCAAGCTACAATTATGTATACAAGTAACCCTAAACTTGAGGGCAGGAATTTCCAAATGAACTTTAATTAAAATTAATAGAAATCCCTCGAATAAAAACAAGTTAATGAAAAACAAAATTAACCCTTTCATTATTGCAGTCCCGGAAGTGGCTTTAAGTGGAGGTAATATATTTCTCAGCTTAGTACTTTTTACTTTCCTTAGACAAAAGGAAATATTGTTTACTGATGAATGAATCAATCCCCACCTCTCTATCTATACTAGCGCCTCAGGTATCGAAGATTTAGTGGGAAAAGGTAGGGTGTACCATATTTATGTAGCTCTCGGCGCTGATGGGTTAAGCTCGAAGTTAGGAGAGGGGGTAGCCGGGCCCCCTCGACTCCAATTTTTCGAAGTCTGACTTATAGTAAAGGAGAAAAATGGAGCTCGAGGGGAGGGGGCCCTCGCCCCCCCCCCTTAATGCGGCCCTGTTTATGGTGTGTATGACTGCATGAGTGATCCCTATCCATCTACCTCACTGTGGATGACTGCATCCCTATATAATCCTGGGTAATATTTCAGCTTTCAATACACTGAAATCCATTGGAACGTCAGGAGAGAATCCGACAAAAAAATGGGAAGATAAATTCAAACATGACTGATTCACAATGGCGCGGAGTTGAAACGAAAAGTCGAAAAATAATAATCGGGGGAAAAGCTTGGAATATAAATGGGAAAATAAAAACATATCTACCTACATATTAGGTATTACATACATGTCTACATATAGGTATAGAACACACAGATGAATAAAATAGACAAAAAACCTACGTGAAAATAGGGAGAAAAATTATTGAAAATTTGAAAGACAATGGTGGAAAATGTGAAAGTTTGGAAGAACAATGGAGCAGTTGCAAATGGGTAAAAATTATAAATAAATGGTCGATTCCTATTAAGTAGGTATGTAAAAAGTTGGGAAAAATCCAAATCCGAGGTCAAAACTCCGAAAAAATAACTGTAAAAAGTCGAAAATGTAATTTTTATTTTCCGTTCTAATGAATGAGACCAAAGATGTGTGACGTCAGACTTTACGCAGTTGTTTTTTTCGTCCGCTAGGTAGCGTACGGACAGACCCCTTCACTTCAGCCTTTGAGATTTCTATATCTTCTGTTATGAATAGAACTCTTGATTGTATAGAAAGTGTAATATGAGAAACCCCTTGCCTCTTCAGTAGAGATGGGCTTTACTCTTATGTAATTGAGGGCATGTTTGATGGGATTTTAATGTCACTGTTAAGGGAAGATTTGTCCAGAAGAAAAGCCCCCAACAAATGACACGAAAAAGAGGAAGAAAAGGTAATTCTGATCTACTCATACCTAGTTAATACTCGAATTTTAATTAAATAAAATAATAATGTCATCATAACTGCTGAGCTGTTTAGTGACGGTGGTTTTACCCTCAATTTGGCAACAGGATATTCGTCTACTCACATTAACCTCAACCAGGCTGAGCATCCTAATAAAACATCTGTTTCATCGCTAATCATACACTGAGAAAAAAAAAAAAAAAAATGGTGACAGGGTGCCACAAGTTTAGGGTGGAAGAACTCTATTATTGGGTTACTTCCCCTGATTTAGGCTGTTGGAATGCTATATTATAATGTCGAGCTTCCTGATATACAGTTCAATATTAGAGTGCCGTAACCCAGTCACCCGATTGGGCTGCCGGCACCCTGTAGTTTTTTTCTCAGTGTAACCACTATGTGAGTAAAACCAAAAAGTTACTTATGTAGGTACCTAGAAATCTAAAATGGTATTAGGTAAAACCCGCATGTGAGAGAAATGATGACTTTTGCGTAAAGGTGAATTCTCATTTTCTGGGAAAATCTTTGTTTTTACCTTTCTTCTTCTTCTTCTTCTTCTTCTTCTTCTTCTTCTTCTTCTTCTTCTTCTTCTTCTTCCTCTTCTTCTTCTTCTTATCCTCACTCTAAATTGCCTGTGGAATATAAATTAGCTTCCTCTTCCTTCTTCTCCTCCTCCTCCTCTCTACCTTGAATAAAACTAATTAAGCAGGGAACAGAACTTCCTGCTGAGATTTCATTAACTTTGAACTTTTGTAAAGCTTTTGTACACGGTACGCGGTACTGACCTCTGAGCCCTAGGGTGAGGGGTTCGAGTCCTTGCAGTGCCGGAAATTTTCATGATCAACCCTGTAGGTAGGTATATTTTTATCTTCCTTTCCTTTCCTTTTTTTTCTTCCAAGTCAACAATTCACAATTATAATGGGAAACTGTAATGTGGGGCTTTGATTTTTGTGCCCCTGTCTTCTCCCCTCTCCCTCCCGATTTTGAAAATTTGGACCGATTGCAATACTTTCATTACTAGTATAGCTCCGCTATACTGTAGTAATAGAAAGTAAAAAAGAAACAGAGAGGGGGCGAGGAGAGAGAGAGAGAGAGAGAGAGAGAGAGAGAGAGAGAGAAAGAGAATGTTGTAATCCATTACAAGAGTTGCTATCATGGTAGATAACTATAATGTTTGGAAAAATTCTAATAATACAAGATGTCATATTCAAAAAGGCAGGAATAGCTAAGTAGGTAGGTACAAACATTGAAAATCCATCATGTAGCATACAATTTGATGATAATTAAAAGAGACGGAGTCCAAATCCCCGGAGAAATTGTACAAGGCATATTTATTGTACAAGGCATATTAATTGTACAAGGCATATTAATTGTACAAGGCATATTAATTGAAATTTAATAAAAAACAAAATCATCCTAATAATATTCAATCGAATGAAAAGAGTATTGTACAGCAGAGTGTGAGGTGATTTGAATACTAGAGGAAAGATGCCATATTCGGAACCCCTCATTCAAAAGAAAACATACATTAAGGTACATCAAATGGACTTGCAGGTTCATCCTAGTTTTGAAAGGCAAATTGGGGTTTCCCACAAGTGTATCAAATTATTATTATTATTAATACAACTTACGGCTTTTTTTTTACGAGGACTATTTGGAAGAGTTCCTTTGATTTTCTTAACAGCCTTACCAAATGTTTGCAAATTTTTGTAACTTCCAATTAGAGAAGTTGCTTCATGATCTTGTGAGGCTTGCATTTTCTTCCTAAGTCTCCATGCTCTTACTCTATTCTTCACATCCACTCTATTCTTCTGAGCTAGCCCAGCATTTTGACTGATCTTGATTCTCCTCTTCTTATCCCTTGCTTTCTCTTTCTCTAAATGGGCTTGCCACTTATTTGGGTCAGCTTGTAATTTTTCTCTGAATTTTCTCACCCTGTCACTAACTGGAGTTGGAGCCATTGTCTGAAAGAATTAATCATAATAAGATTGTACTTCTAGGAATGGTGATTAACAATAACTATGAAGTAGGTAACATAAATAAACATAATCCATTATTACACTGTGTATCAACATGATACCAAAAAATCTCCAAATGCAAAAAGAAAAGGAAAGGTTTCTAACTGTGTTAATACTGTCACAACTTATCAACCCTAATCTTAGCTTCCCTTCCTATGATGGACTTGAACAATCCAACCCCATGTTTATAAGTTGGATGTGTTTACCACCACTACACTACAGAGCAGGTGAAATAAAAAAAGAAAAAGCCTTCATGACTAACATTAGACAGCTAATTGTCCTTTTAGGGTGAAACAAATACCAGTACATACTAAGAACAAATGTATCACAATCAGGTATAAGCCAGTAGGAAGTGTTACGGGGGTTACTCATTTACATTGTAACACCCGTAACATTTGGAATGTAACACCCGAAACGCCTTATTTTCTTGGAAAACAATACTTTTTCAATCTAAAAATATCTACAACTAGAAGAGAACAACAGTAACTTTACCTTTGTTGAAGAAGAATCCAAAATAATATTAAATTGTGACAGGATATACCTATCCTTGCCCTGGTGCATTCGACGGCATAACTACATTATACCATAATAAATACAGTGAGCTAAGATCTGAAGTAGCAACCACAAAGTGGTGGGAGAACCATCAACCATTTCGCCAGCACCTGAGAGCTCCTCACTGGAGGGCTCGTCAGACTGTGTTTGGCCGGCGCTCAGATTATTATTGACGGTAAGATCTACTTTTCATTTTCCTTCTAATTCTCCCAGGGTCTTGGATCACCTTTGACTATTTTGAATACTATTCTATCTTGTTCAAATGTCTCAATAATAAATGAACAAGTAGCAACAATAATAAATGAACAATTGACCATTGTACAATGTACTTCAATGTATTTCATGTGCAAATAAAACATATTCTATTCTATTCTCTAGCTCATCTTGAATTAATATTAACTTAATAAATATTTCTCATTATAATAAATCACCCCATAATAAAACAAATAACTGTTCATTAATTTCCTCAATCGAAGTGTTTTCATTTATCCTCTCGCCACGGGCCAAATAACCCCGTGACAAATGGAATACCCAAAAATACCTATAAAAACGCAACACAAAATCAAGATGACCTGGTTCTAATTATTATGTAGGTAGGTAGAGTAGATACATTGCATACCTATGGATATCCATATTCTATATGCCACGCCTATAATTCAGTGAAGCGTTATTGTATAGGCGGGAACTTCAAAAAGCGGCTATCCCAACCTAACTGCCCACGATCCATGGGTACCGGCCGGTATGAGGCGCCTTTCCCCTAACTCTTAATATTACGGTATAACATGTATTTGAATTTGAATATAACACCAGCTTGAGAGAGAGAGAGAGAGAGGGAGAGAGAGAGAGAAAGAGAGAGAGAGAGAGAGAGAGATTGACAGCAGTCAAATTGTAGTCCTTGTTCTAGGATATAATTTACATGTTGTACGAAAGATAAAAGATTAGAAGTTGTTGACTTTTTGAATGGAATACCCAAAAATACCTATAAAAACACAACTTAAAATCAAGATGACCTGGTTCTAATTATTATGTAGGTAGGTAGAGTAGATACATTGCATACCTATGGATATCCATATTCTATATGCCACGCCTATAATTCAGTGAAGCGTTATTGTATAGGCGGGAACTTCAAAAAGCGGCTATCCCAACCTAACTGCCCACGATCCATGGGTACCGGCCGGTATGAGGCGCCTTTCCCCTAACTCTTAATATTACGGTATAACATGTATTTGAATTTGAATATAACACCAGCTTGAGAGAGAGAGAGAGAGAGGGAGAGAGAGAGAGAAAGAGAGAGAGAGAGAGAGAGAGATGAAGGGGCTTCATTTGATTAATTTGCTAATCCTTTGCAGTCTGCTGGGGCCACGTTTTCTGCCCTTTTTACCCATCCCGCGTGGTCCTTCCCCCTATAGTCCTTCTTCTCTCCCTCCTATCTCTCCCTACAATGACTAGCCTTCCTCCCCCTCCCTTCCCTCCCTCGTTCCTTGTAATAGGGAGCTATATAACATCCAGACAGACTCTTCCTCACTCCTAACTAATCTTTAGAAAAGCCCAGGGATGAAAAAAAACTGTGCGTATACCCATTCTACCCATAGAGGTTTAATTTTTCTCTCTGCCTAACCGGAATTACATAATGTAGGTAGGTATTAGGTACACATATTATGTATGTACATACAAATTCTATTGAATCCTATGAACTTTTCTATTGCTACATGATTTATCTGTCGGGCCCGCGTTTATTTGATCTAGGCTTTCATATATTGCATATTGCATGGATAGGCTAGTCTTTCATATGTATGCATTGTCGGGCTATGTGTAGGTGTGCTTGTGCTATTGAGGTGAGTAATGTTTGTTTGAATTACATTGATATGAGTAATATTTGTATAGTTCTGGTAGATATTGCAACGATATAATTGGAAAACATCAGGACGTGCTGTTTTTGAATAGCGGATTTGCCCAAAACTGTTGGCAAAATTGAACTTTTCTTTCTTGTGGGCACCCCGAGTAACCCTGTAATACCCCGAGGACAAAATTGGCAAATTTTCAGTCTTACATAGTCCACAGTAGTAGGTTAGTAGGTAGGTACTCGTAATTTAGGTCAGGTGAATAAATGACTTAATATATTACCTAATAAATAGATTTGTGGTAAATTTGCCTACCAATAGAGTTGACAATGGTATCATATACATACCTACAAGGACTACGGACACATATAGGTTGGTTAGTTAGGCCCTTACTACTATTACTATGTGAACTTTTTGGCATATTACATGCATATTTAGCATTGATCTATATAGGTATTCTATTAGCTATTATTACAACTATTTTTTACGCTTCCACCTCTGCACCACTTTATGCACCCACACACCCATCACCGTAATGGTTAACCATTAAATTTAATTTGATTATACCTCAGACGTAAAATTCAATGCATTTTTAATCCCCATCTCTCAGGTCTGTTGAATCAGATAAACCCTCTGATGCCATTTCCAATACTAATGCTATCAGTTAATCCTATAAGCTTAAGCCTAGTCTCATTGTACTGTATGGCTATTCGGTATTCATCTATTAATGCCCGTTCATCAATGGTTTCAATGGATCTCCCATATATTTCTCAATGGTTTGAATAAATGAACGAGAGAAGCGAGGCCCAAGTTTTATCTCGACGTTTTTGTGTTTTGTTTGACCTCTTTGTTTCACCGTCTCTCGAATGGTTCGCCCGCTGTTGATTAGAAAATTTCTGAGTAAATTTCACGGTTCACTGAGTCTGAACAGGGTACTCTATCAGGAGGGGGGCGAGTATCGGTGTCTGGTTGGGAGGAGCAGCAAGCTGGACAGGCTCAGGTCACACAACGTCCAGGTCAGCGTAGTCGGTAAGTGAGAACAGATTAATTTGTATACTAACTTAGTATAGTAGGTAAGTATTTAAAGATTTTAAAGGTGTGCCCATACATGGTCGATTCATATTGATTCAATCGATCGGCACACCTTAAAGCCATCTTTTCTTTTCCTATTATATTCCACCTTCTGAAGCTTATTTCCACTCGTTTGACGTGATAGTGCCTGTACTAAAGCATAGAGAGATTTCATATTTTTTGCTCGCCTGTTATTCAGTACGTGATTTACCAAGCGGGGCGCCCGTCCATCAGAAAGTAACCACTCATGCCATTGCTTATCTTCAGTACCTAAACTGATGCTTTCAGTGCCATAAAACCTCTGCATTGGTAGAAATCTAGTAAGCTTTCTAAAAATGACAGTTGTGGAACTATTACCTCAGATTGCAGTATTTAAACAATCATGGAAGGGGTGTTTTTCATCAGATAACATTTCTAATGGATAGATTCCTATTGCTACTGTTAACTATTTGAACAAAGTGTGATTAATCGACCTCATCTCTGCAACACTCAGCTATATTTCATATTGATTAAATCAATGTTTAATACCCATAACAGTCATTATCTCTTAATGATAAGTAATGAATAGTTTTGAGTCTGGAACTAGAAATGACGTCACTTATCCCCTTCCTAGTTTTCACCCTCGTGGTGAAATGTATGTACATCTATGTATAATGTAATGTATGTACATCTATAATGTAATAAATAAACCTATGAATGACTTCACTAGTCGTATTGGATGGGATTTCTAATCATTAATGGGAAATGGGGGGAAAAAATCATTAATTTCTCCCTGGTAAGTTCCCACTCTTGTTAGGGAATGTTAATAGAACATTAATTTGAAAATATCGGCAGAAGGAATTATTTGAATTATTTTCCCTCCTAATTTATATGAAAATCTGGGAGCAATTCGAGGATAGGGATGGGAAAATAAAATCGATTTTTCATAATACCGATACTTTGGTTCCGATTCGATCTCATGTATCGATACTTACGTTTCGATATGAAATCGATTCTGAAAATCGATACTTTTGTTTCGATTCCCATCCCTATTCGAGGAACAGAAGTTCAGGATTGGGGGAATGCAAGAGATATTGGATAGGGGGTGACAACTGACCGAGGGAAACAGGGTTATGACAAGTTCAGGTGAGAAATCTTCAAGGGTCAGCCAGTTCCCGCGACGGTCAAGTCGTCAGAACGTGTGTGATGGGAAAATCTTCCGCGACCGAGGTCTACCAGACATCGGTACAAGCGATTTACGTGATTGGCCATGAACATGTGGCAGGGAATGACTTTTAGCCTTTACTAGAAAAGGGGAAAAAATCGCCTTACATTTTTTTTATTGAACAAGAAACGGACACACAGAACAAAAACCTGTGTTCCTGTAAATTTCTCCTGTCCTATCTCATTCAGTTTGACCATAAACATCAAGCTTCCCCCCAATAACAAAAATGTTTCATTATCCATAATCTATAGCTTTGTATAACACCAGGACCTTCAATTGAAGGCTCTTGTATAACAAGGGCCCAATTCTAAACATGCGGAACATGCCCTTTTTGGGTAAAACAACTTTTGTAATAGGAAATATTGTTAACAATCCATTAAAAAAATAAGTACATACCTACATATATGTCGAAATTTCCATCAAGATCAAATACCTACACGAGTTTTGTACTTTTGTGAAATTCTTTTCATTGGAAGGTGTGGGGGATATTTAAAACTGTTTTACTCAAAACTCAATTTTTGTTTTCCGCTCTTTTTTGAATGAAACGCCTCAATTCTTTGTATAATCAGAGGACCTTCAATTCTTTCAATTCCACAAATTAATGAGATTTTTATCTTTCTGAATCTCCCCCCCCCCTCTCTCTCTCCCTCTCTCACCCATTATCATTAAATTTTCTATACTTTCCAATAAGGGTCCGGGAAAATCATAATATCCAATAGGGGACAGTTGCCACTAAAGTTAAGCTCGCTCGTAAAATTCAGCAAATTAGAGGGTGACACCGACAACTTTTGAAATTGTGCAGATTAAGCGGTGACTGCAAAATTGATCGTAGAGCCAATCCTATGGTTTGTATTGATATTTATTTTTTAAATGAGCTGAACTGATGGTTGTATGACTTGGAAATCTTGGAATATTGTTTTTGGACGAAATGTTATATGTAACTTGTTGCCAATTTAACACATTATGAGGACATCAGATTTGGCAACGTCGTATACATTTACAAAAAACTACTTACAGGTAAAGGTGTATCCTCTCCATGTAAAAAATTGGCGTTTGCCATGCCATAGTACCTACTAATTCAGTTTTCGTCACAACCACAACCTTAACTGGAAATACCAATCCATTTCTATACCAAATCCATTGTGAGGACGCAACTTAAGAACGAAATCTGGGTCACCATACTAAAACGAATTCCTGAAACAACCAGCCCTTGCGTAGAGCTAATCCTAATAGTTTGTATTGATATTTTTAAATGAGCTGAACTGATGGTTGTATGACTTGGAAATCTTGGAATATTGTTTGTGGACGAAATGTTATAACTTGTTGCCAATTTAACACATTATGAGGACATCAGATTTGGCAACGTTGTATACATTTACAAAAAACTATAGGTAAAGGTGTATCCTCTCCATGTAAAAATTTGGCGTTTGCCATAGTACCTACTAATTCAGTTTTCATCACAACCTTAACTGGAAATACCAATCCATACCAAATCCATTGTGAGGACGCAACTTAAGAACGAAATCTGGGTCACCATACTAAAACGAATTCCTGAAACAACCACCCCTTAAAACAAGAGTATCCCTAACCCTTCTATATAATGCCACACCTCATTGGGAATGCCACCTCAAAATATGTAATGGCAAGCTGGATATTACCTTGAAAACGCCATAACCATTTCGCCACCACCTCGTATTCAAATCCAAACACAAGATTCTATTGTTTCCCCAGTCTTATTATATGGTGACATTTCTAATAAAAGTTAATATCGTGGCGTCCCCAATATAACGCGTTGGGTTTTATCAGAAAGCATTAAAATTTAACGACGCGACGCCAGAAAAAGAGGTTTGTAATACCTACCTGATGGTTTGGGGTGAATAGCTGGAAAGTGACACACATTTTGCCCAATGGAAAAGACAAAAGGGAAATGGTTCTAATGATAACATTCTATCCTCTCCTGTTGGAAGAAGTTGCCAAGAATTATAACAAGCTGGAAACGCACCTTATTTACAAATGGGAGTGGATGGGCTATTGAGTATTATGGTAAATGGGGATTATTAATGGCGGTCAATATTTGGGAACAATGGACCATACAGGAGGAAACGTTAGAGGTAAAACCTAATAGTTACATACCACAGAAAAGCTATTCAAGTAACATACTTGAAGAGAGACGAAGGGAGGGTGAAAGAGAGAGAGAGAGAAAGAGAGAGAGGGGGAGAGAGAGCGAAAGAGAGAGGGAGAGAGAGAAAGCGCGAAACGAAGGAGAAAAAAAGATTGTAACATAAATTTTCAATTTTCACGAATTTAGATTTAAGTCAGTGACAAGAGTATTACAGTATTTGATACGAATACCCATAGTAGAGAGAGATGCAATAGGAAAGAAAGAGAAGAAGAGAAGGAAGAAGAAATAGAGAAAGAGTGAGAGAGAAAGAAAGAGAGAGAGATAGAAACAGTTTTAGCTCCCGAATTTTATTTTATTTGAATATTATGCGAAAAATATATATTTTCCAATGGTCCTTTCAATATATTTCCTTCTCTCTCTCTCTCTTCCTCTCTCGTTTCCTATCAACATATCATCCATCTTTCTCTTCTTCAACTCTCGTCATCACACTGCTTTCTTGTAGGGTCTTTTGATCAAAGTATTTTTGCAGGAACAATACGATCATATTATTATGAGATGAAAATTTAGGACCGAAAATGGGCCCCGCTCAGTTTTGGGACCCCAAGCGATGTGCATTGATGTTTTAAATTCCGATACCAAATTTCATCAAAATCGGATCAGACAATCGCGAGTTACAGCGGAACAAACAAGCAAACCAAATGCAAAACTATCGAGTTAAAACGTAGACCTCACTGTCATTCGGTCAATTAGTACCTAGTACCTACTTTCCTACCTTCGTTAAGTACTGTATACCTATCTATTCACCTACATACTTTTATCAGGTACCTAACCTATATAATAGTATACTACATAGAACAAAGGCTAAGCTACATACATACTTTTATCAGGTACCTAACCTATATAATAGTATACTACATAGAACAAAGGCTAAGCTACATACAAGCTAATAGAGAGTTGCCGTCTGATAATTTGGAATGTGGCCAGCCAACCTTATCTAAGTAAAATGGAGTAAAGGGGGAGAAGAAGGAAGAGAAGGTGGAAGGATTAAGGAGTGAGGGGAAGAAGGAGGGAAGAGACAGGAGTATAAGGACACGATGTGATAACCTTTGCAAATCCTTCTCTTCATATTGCATAATACCTACATATCTACTCGTAATAAATTGTATGCAATGTCGGGAACCTGTGCCCTAAATCACCAAAGTATGGAAAAGTAGGAGAGAGAGAGAGGGTTATATTTCAGAAGCAATATCAATATCATTGAAGTGAGATCTCGATTTATATCTTGCATGAACTCTCTCTCTCTCTTTCTCTTTTCCTATCTCTCTCCCTCCCTCTTTCTCCCCCTTTTTCGTCTCTCTTCCTCCCTTTCTCTTTCTCTTTTTAAATTCTTTCATTCTTGCTCCACCCCCCCCATTTCCTTATCTCTCTCTCTCCCTCTCTCTTTCTCTCTCTCTCTCTCTCGTCCCCTCTCTTTCTTCCTCTCTCTCTCTCTCTCCGCTCTCCCTCTCTCTCTTTCTCTCTCGTCCCCTTTCGCTCTCTCTCTTTCTCTCTCTCTATCCCTACTACTCTTTCTTTTATAATTCCATATTTCGATATGATTCGTCCAAATTCAAAATTCTGCTTTTCCATTGGCTATTACACTTGTAAGATACTTTTCCATATCACCAGTGCCCTAAATCACCTTCTTTTGAACGAGTTGAAAGTAGTGAGAAGAGAATAAAGATGTGAACTTTTGATTCGATTCCCACAGTTGACAAAAAAATCACACTTTCAATTTCAAATATGTATAGTTTTTTCAACGGATTACCTTCGAACACAAATTTCTTTACTGAGGTACTTCACTATGTGCCTATACGAAAACACAATAGATTTCTGTAACAACATGGAAAGTTAGTGAACATTATTTATTACATCCACAGACTGCCACAGAGTCCCAGGCAGGCTGACTTAGAGCAAGTGCTGGCAGTTCCTTATCTATGTTGACTTCCTTTGCACGCATCATAGCTTATAGCGGCTTGGCCTTTGTGTTCTTGTGGTCTGTAGATTCGTAGAACCATAACCCATCCTTTAAGTGTGCCCTTACACCTAAGCCTCGGGAGTGGACTTTTATAGTGGACTGAATACTCTTTGGATAATTGTGGCTAGTACAAATTCTTACTTTTTCTAAAGATTCTTTTCTAAATAGCTCGAAGCAAGAAGTTTGGTAGAAGGAATTGTATATGCTAAGGTCTTATCGTCCCGAAAGCGAAGAGAGAGGGAAGACAGGATAGGAGAAAGCCAGCCGTTCCGAGAAGGAACCTTATCTGTTTAGGATTATAGGATAAGGAGAGTAAAAAGGAGCTAAACAGGTTTGAAAAAATATATCTCTCTCGATTTTCAAGTTGAGTAGTGAAAGGCAATTTAAGTGAAAGTTGCTCCCCCATTCCATTTTTCTTTCATTTTCAAGTACCTATAGCGCCCACCACCTCGTCTTTTTTCACCAAAGTCCGCGATAATTCATTATCTCCATCACTTAGTAGGTTAGGAGGTCCGATGATTCATTATCTGCCTTGCCAGTAGGTCGGTAATTTATCAACGTAGAGTACCTTATGTCTTGTATGTTACATCGGATGGACGCTATATTGTGGAAGATGTTCAATAACTTTCTGAATGTGTGATGGTAAGTAGTTATAAGTGATGGTAAGTAGGTACATATTACAATTGGAAAGATTAGCTAGGTAAACTGATTTTCAATGACAATTTGGCCATAGACATCAGGTATAAACGGCAGAGCTAAGACAAATGGAAAGTAAAAAGAGAATGAAAAGTATAAGATAGTGGGATGATAAATTAATTATAACATACCTTTTGACTTTTGAGGTTTTGGCGGAAGGTAATGTGTTTGCTGAGATAAAAACAAAGAAGACGCACCATTTCCTTATTTGAATTTTCATTCTAAAAATTCCAAGTTGAAAATAATATTTTAATTTATTCATAGGCTTAAAACAAATTCATAATAAATTGTCTAATGTGTAAAGAAAAGCTGAAAACTAAACTTCCTAACTAAAACAAGTAAAAAAATCAAGAAGGAATTTTCACAAAACTGAGAGTACAACTTATAAAGCGGCACCGAAAGTTCCAAAACTTTTCACATAGTCGGGACGGATTTTTGGCATTTATGGCTCTTCTCGTACGTAAAACTACACACCACCAATTTCCCCCTCCTCTCCTTCTTTTGGAAAGTTGAAACTTTTATATGTTCCAACTTCTTTTCCACTCAAAAGCTCACGAGACATTAAAATTTGTTTAGCAAGAAATCAGAAAGGAAAAGAGCTCTTGAAATTCTCTTTCTGTGCTTACCAGGGCCGAAGGATGGTGGTGCTGTTTGGTAATAATCAGTGAACTGTAGAAGTCGCTTGGAAAAATCTGCCCAGAAGCTGCAAAAAATCACCTGAAGTTGTGTACCAAATTTGATTAAAATCGGACAAACAGTTAGAGAGTTCTCCTATTTTAAGTATAATGCTATGTAATGTAGGTATTATACTTGGTCAAGATTTTTTCTGTTTTTTGTTTGAACCTTTCCAGAAGTTCTTGCTTTATAACATATCCCCTTGATGTCACGGCATAATGCCTTGGCCCCTCGTAAAAAATCTGGGGGGCCTGGGTCCTCCAGCCTTCCTGGTATATATCATTCCATGCGTCTTTAAAACATTTGACCGGGAGTAAATCCTAAGATTCCTGAGTGGGAATCTGGATTAAAAGTTAGAATGATGAGACCATTCTAAGTACCGCACAGAACACATAATACCTACACTGAGAAAAAAACTAGAGTGCCAGCAGCCCAATCGGGTGACTGGGTTCCGGAACTCTAATATTGAACTCTATATCGGGAAGCTCGACAGTATAATATAATAGCATTCCAATAGCCTAAATCAGAGGAAGTAACCCAATAATAGAGTTCTTCCACCCTAAACTTGTGGCACCCTGTCACCTTTTTTTTCTCAGTGTAATACCTATACGGCTACGGCCCTGTGAGTGCTTGTTAGAATAAACATTGGGAAGAAATACTTTGGAGTTTATATTCGGGGGTTGAGAGGAAGGTTTTAATTTAGTCGGGAATTTTATATTGCTTCCTTTCCTTTATTTGGGTGGGAAGCAACTTGAACGCTATCGTAAACCGTATATACCTAACCTATTAAAATATATACAGTGTCATGTCAAATGTATAGGTATACAGAGTCTCATGTGTTGGTAGATGAGACCTATACTTATTAGGTACATATATGGTATATCTATAGGTACTTACCTTACGTCTTTTTTTTATTAACATTTATTACTTAATCCCGGATTTAGCTGAAAGGCTGTGCGTGGGCCCACATGAGTTTCATGATCTCCAACAAACATCAGTCTTCAGTATTCTCCAGTCTTGCCTATAAAGCAGTTTTTCAGGTTGTACCATTTTGTATTAAGGCTGTCTTGCTGTCTATACAATCTATATATCCTTCATTTTCTGGTCCTGCCAGGTCCTACTGTCATCTATTATCTCTCAAGCTCGTATTTTTAAGAAAAATTGGTCCATAGAAAATATTTTAGTAGGTACACACATAGGTATTTGTACTTTGTACATGTACAATGTACATAAAAGACATCTGAACCTACTATGACTTTACCTTATTTATGTTGGATGTAAGTAAAAAAAATGCTATATTCATTTTGAACGTGGAGATTTCCTTATTACTTCCGCTATATCTCATGATATCTGCTGTCACTGAGCTTTCTATCTCGAGAACATGGCTTTCCTTTTTTTCCTGCTGACCCCTGCGGCATTTTTTCTCTTTCACAAAAGAGAATGGCACATTTCCGGACGATACTTTATACTTTCTTTACTTTCTCTCTTTCTTCTCCGTCATCTCTTCCTTTTTCTTTACTTTTTTCTTTTTTTGTACAGTTCCGGCACATGGCATGGACTTTTTTATTAAAAGAGAATAAACTGAGAAAGGAAGGAGGAAAGAGAAAAGGATAGAGAAAAGAGAGAGAGAGAAATGGGAGGGGAGGAGAGAGAGAGAGAATACTCTAAGAAAGGAAGGAGTAAAGAGAAAAGGATAAAGAAAAGAGAAGAATGGGAGGGGAGGAGAGAGAGAGAGAGAGAGAGAGATACTAAAACGATTCAAAAACGGATAAACTTTGGCAATTTCATATTTTGAGATACAAAATGTGAAAGGAGGAAGGGAGGGGGAGGAGGGGGAGGAGGGTGATGATAAGAAATATGGATTTCGGATCCCAATGTATTTATTGCTCGTCTTTTAAGTTTTAAGCTTCTCTCTCTCTCTCTCTTTCTCCCTATGTCTATCACTCTTTTTATGGGACTTTTTCGTTTCTATTTTCTCTCTTTGTCATCTAGTTTCATTTCTCATATTTTCAAATATCTGGTAGTACAGGATGGGCTAAAAAAAGTGACCTTTTTAAGGCACTTTAACGCCATGTTAAACAGTGTCGTTTGAGCCAAAACTAAAGATTCGTAATTTGTCGTTCTTCTGTCCAAATTGTTTAGAGGAACCAACCAATGATGCATGCGAGGTGAGACAAAGAAGCAAGTCTCGCCTCGTTGAAAAATAACGAGACGAGACTTTTCTCTCGTCTCGTAAATTTGAGACGAGCCATCCATTCCGTCAGGCATCACTAAAAAGTAAAAAGTATAATGGTAATAAAATTATGAGAATAGACCCCCCCTAAAATGGTCCAAAGAATTTTCCTCTGCAATCTTTGGACCATTTAGGGGGGGGTGTTGATATGAAATTTGGATTTCACTTTCACTATGAAGCCACAGGATCACATTTCAGACCTCCAGGAACACTCTGTATAAAAGGCAAAAAAAAAGAGAGAGAGAGAGAGAGAGAGAGAGAGAGAGAGAGAGAAAAAGAGAGATTTATTAATTTCCAAGGATAACCTAGAAATAAAGTTTCGAAGTATTAAAGTACGACTGAAGTATAATTTTAAGAACTACATTATGTATTTTCTAACTTTAACGGTTAAAAAACTCAATTTTTCTCAATGAACTGTAAAACCATCACCTAGGACCATATTTTGGGTCTCAAATACTAAATGTCCTTCATGTGTCGAACAACTCTGCCAAATGTCATTTGAATCATTGACATCGAACAAATCGTTCGCGCGAGAGAGAGAGAGAGAGAGAGAGAGAGAGAGAGAGAGAGAGAGAGAGAGAGAGAGAGAGAGAGATTTATTAACTTCCAAGGATAACCTAGAAATAAAGTTTCGAAGTATTAACGTACGACTGAAGTATAATTTTAAGAACTATATGTATTTTCTAACTTTAACGGTTAAAAAACTCAATTTTTTTCAATGAACTTGAAAACCATCACCAAGGACCATATTTTGGGTCTCAAATACTAAATGTCCTTCATGTGTCGAACAACTCTGCCAAATTTCATTTGAATCATTGACATCGAACAAATCGTTCGAGAGTTACCAAGTTACCATTATCATTATTATCAGTTCTAAAATTTTCACAAACAGCGAAACCGAAAAATTGAACTTCACTTCATTCGATCTCTCTTCTGTTCCCACAGGAGCCCCAGTGGTGTATCCGAACTCCTCCCATCTGATCGGCATCTCCGGTCAACCAGTGACCCTGTCCGTCGAATTCTGTGCCAACCCTCCGCCACTGAGAACATTCTGGATATCTGAAACCAGTTCCCGCATTCTCCGTCCAGATGAACAACGATCCAACGATGGCCTTATTTCAATTCAATTAACTGTAAGTCCCTTTAACTTTCTGCTTAATTTTGTTTGAGCAGAAAAGAACTTTCTGCTTAATTTTGTTTGAGCAGAAAAGAACTTTCTGCTTAATTTTGTTTAGTCTCGTCCGAGTAGTTGACGTATAAAAAAAAGTGATGCTCCAGCTTAGTTAGTTTGGAGGGTAACACGTCTGCCTTGTAAGCGCTAGATCGCGGGTTCGATTCTCGCCCAGTGCGAATTTCATACTCAACATCAGATAAGGTTCGTTCTCGGAACGGCTGGCTTTCTCCTATCCTGTCTTCGATTTCAGGACAGTAAAACCTCAGCAGTTCAGTTTCCCCTCTATCCAATCTCTTAAATAAATAAAAAAGAAGAAGAAGAAGAAGAAGAAGAAGAAGTAAAGAAATTTCAAGTACCTAGGTAGCTAGATTTTGTTTTAGTGCGTTTCATGCTTTATGAAAACACCCTGTAAGCAGTCTGATTTTCTGATATTGAACAGGCTAAAGTAGGTATGTACCATCTGGTTATCCTGTACCGAGAACATCACAACATAGGGAGCGAGAACATTATAAGTTATTTACCTTCAATATTAGAATTTAATATACATTTCTCAAGAACATTGATGCATTGAAAATTGAAACAAATCAGACTCGATAACATATTACAATATTTATGTGCACTGAGAAAAAAATGGTGACAGGGTGCCACAAGTTTAGGATGGAAGAACTCTATTATTGGGTTACTTCCCCTGATTGAGGCTGTTGGAATGCTATATTATAATGTCGAGCTTCCCGATATAGAGTTCAATATCAAGGTGCCGGCACCCAGTCACCCGATTGGACTGCCGGCACCCTAGTTTCTTTCTCAGTGTGCCTTTGAATGAGAGTGGTTTCCACTCCTGCCTTATGTAAGAGGTTCTCTGCTAGTCCTAATGCCCGCTCAGACGGTCTGATAGACTCAGGTCTGAGTGTAAGAGATATCTGCAATATTGGACCTCCTCCTCCTTCTTCTCCTCCTCCTTCTTCTCCTCCTCCTTCTCCTCCTCCTTCTTATCCTCCTTCTTCTCCTCCTTCTTCTCCTCCTCCTTCTTCTCCTCCTCCTTCTCCTCCTCCTTCTTATCCTCCTCCTCCTTCTTCTCCGTGTGAATACTCAATCTTTTGATCGGACCGTTACCGGACCGTGACTGGACCTTGACTGGCACTATAGTGTGAATCAG
Organism: Diaphorina citri; assembly: GCF_000475195.1. Taxonomy (NCBI): domain Eukaryota; kingdom Metazoa; phylum Arthropoda; class Insecta; order Hemiptera; family Psyllidae; genus Diaphorina; species Diaphorina citri. The sequence continues at coordinate 59,384 of NW_007377610.1, read as the reverse complement.
GCTTAAGTTCAGCAGCTTGTATACTATTTCGGCGCCCGCAAGGTTTCGCCTTGGAGCCCGGCCCCCTGATTCAATAGTGGATCTTGACAGGAGTATAAACAATTGGGACATTATGTGGAAGTCTCAAAGTCTTAACCCAAAAACCTATATACAATATTGAACTACTTGAAAGTAGAGCACCAGTGCACCACAAAGCTATACTGCCAATCTCAATCATTCCAGTCATTACAATGAAACCAAAACTTTCCACACCGATAGTTAAACTCTACAACTTGTGTTTCCAAACCTCTATGAACATTTCTTAACTCCCAAGGTACCAAAGAGAAAAAACAATGATCCAAAACAACTCTCTGAATGCAGGCAATACTCACAACGAAACCTTTAACCAAACCAGAGTAATTAAAAATTCAAACAATAACTTTAAATTGAAAACCAAACTTTCATAAATTTTACTCCTCCTCGCCCTTCTTCTCCTCCTCCTTCTCCTCCTCCTCCTTCTCCTCCTCCTCCTCCTTCTCCTTCTCCTCCTCCTCTTTCTCCTCCTCATTATCGTTCTTTTCTATCTCCATCTCCTTCTCCTCCTCCTCCTCCTTCTTCTCCTCCTCCTCCTCCTCCTCCTTCTCTTTCCCTCCTCTCTTTATCCCTCTGTCTCCTACTCTTCCTCCAACGGAAGAAACAACGGAGGAGCAAAATAAAGGAATAAAAAGAGAGAAAGAAACAATCAAGAGGGAGAAAGGAAAACAATTTCTCAAGACAATGAATAAAGAGAAAGATGGAAATGGAGAAGAGAAAGAAGAAGAAGAAAAAGAAGAAGATGAAGATGAAGAAGAAGAAGAAGAAGAAGAGAAATATAGAAAGAAAGCCATAGAAGAAGAAAGGGAGAGATATCGAGAGAGAAAGACAGAAACAGACGGATAAGGAAGGAAATGGAGAGAATGGTTAAGAGAGAGAGACAGAGAGAGAGAGAGAGAGATAAAGAGAGGGAGAGAATAGAATGATAAAGCAGGGATCAAGAAAAATGAAGAAGAAAACTCAGTGAAATGGAAGAATAACTTTCCACTTCCCCTCCCTCTCCCTCTTCCCTCTTCCCCTCCCTCTCTTCTTCTCTCCCTCCCCTCTTCTTTCCCCTTCTCTCCCTCCCACAGTTAACACTTGAGATGTTGCAGTCAATATTTTACAGTGGGGAGAGATGTATTGGGAATATATACTGGGAGGTATATCATAATAATCCTATTGAGACTGGTGGTAGTGGTAGTAGATAGAAATTGGGGAGGACAAAGAGTACCCTTTATGGTGAAGGCACTTTTGGACAGCATTGAGCAGAAAAGAACCATCCATAAGGGCCTTGGTCCTTATGGACGGTTCTTTTCTGCTTAATTTTGTTTAGTCTCGTCCGAGTAGTTGACGTATAGTAAAAGTGATGCTCCAGCTTAGTTTGTTTGGAGGGTAACACGTCTGCCTTGTAAGCGCTAGATCGCGGGTTCGATTCTCGCCCAGTGCGAATTTCATACTCAACATCAGATAAGGTTCGTTCCCGGAACGGCTGGCTTTCTCCTATCCTGTCTTCGATTTCAGGACAATAAAACCTCAGCAGTTCAGTTTCCCCTCTATCCAACCTCTTAAATAAATTTAAAAAAAGAAGAAGAAGAAGAAGAAGAAGAAGAAGAAGTAAAGAAACTTCAAGTACCTATAGCTAGATTTTGTTTTAGTGCATTTCATGCTTTATGGAAACACCCTGTAAGCAGTGTGATTTTCTGATATTGAACAGGCTAAAGTATGTACCATCTGGTTATCCTGTACCGAGAACATCACAACATAGGGAGCGAGAACATTATAAGTTATTTATCTTCAATATTAGAATTTAATACATTTCTCAAGAACATTGATGCATTGAAAATTGAAACAAATCAGACTCGATGCATATATTACAATATTTACGTGCACTGAGAAAAAAATGGTGACAGGGTGCCACAAGTTTAGGATGGAAGAACTCTATTATTGGGTTACTTCCCCTGATTGAGGCTGTTGGAATGCTATACTATAGTGTCGAGCTTCCTGATATAGAGTTCAATATTAGAGTGCCGTAACCCAGTCACCCGATTGAGCTGCCGGCACCCTATAGTTTCTTTCTCAGTGTGCCTTTGAATGAGAGTGGTTTCCTCTCCTGCCCTATGAAAGAGGTTCTCTGCTAGTCCTAATGCCCACTCAGACTGTCTGATAGACTCAGGTCTGAGTGTAAGAGATATCTACAATATTGGACCAACAACGATTCGAGATTTATGAATTACGTGTAATGAAACCTGTTTATTTAATACGAGTATGATCTTTTTGTACCTATCTTAGGTATACCTACAAAAAGATAAGGATACCTAGATAGAGAGAGAGTGTGTGTGTCAGAGAGAGAGAGAGAGAGAGATAGATAGAAAGAGAGAGAGAGAGAGAGAGAGAGATAGAGAAGAAAGAGAGAGAGAGAAAGAGAGAGAGAGAGAGAGAGATAGAGAGAGAAAAGGAAGAAAGAGAGAGAGATAGAGAGAGAAAAGGAAGAAAGAGAGAGAGAGAGGAGGGAAGGCGACATAAAAAGGAGAAAGATAAATGTGAGAATAACGCGTAAACAAAAGAGGGAAAATTTATCTCATTTTAAAATTACATTAGAGATAAGTGTGTGATGGTATTAGGAGGAACTATAGTCTGATTCTTGTAGGTTGGAAACTTTTGAGCCCAATGAGCAATATGATAGCAATGATCCGAGTCATCTCAAAAGAAGAAGAATACTTAAGAAGAAGAAAGAGAAGAAAAAAAAAGTTATCAAAACGGTCAAACATACTTTTTTAAAAAGGAGGTTTGATAGAAGGGACTGTAACTGCTAAGGTCTTGTCGTCCCAAAAAGGACGTCTATAAAAGATGTGTCCACACGTGATCGAAGCCGTCGATCGATGGTGGATTGACGAGGTGAATCTATATGTTGTGTTGTCGAGGCAGTTTACGGTGTCGATCAACGGACGTGTTTTGGCACTAAAAACTGACCATCGAAATTTTGACCCGATTACATTACTTTCCTTCCTATATTAGGATAAGGAAAGTAAAAAGGAGGTTTGCTAAGGTCTTGTCGTCCCAAAAATGACGTCTATAAAAGATATGTCCACACGTGATCGAAGCCGTCGATCGATGATGGATTGACGAGGTGAATCTATATGTATATTGTCGAGGCAGTTTACGGTGTCGTCGACTATGTGTGGACGCAGCTTAATACAAGCATTTGATTGGTTGTTTTACTTTGAGCTCTGTCAGGAAAAGTTCTCAAACTCATAGGAACAGACAGTACTCGTATGTGACGGGGACTTCTAAGCCTTAGCATAAATAAAAATGTCTTCCAGAAGAGATTTTCTCCTAGATGAAAAATTAGACTTTAAATTTCGTTCCTAATAAATTGGAAGAAGAAATAGAAACCATGTTCTTTAGACAAACACATAGACACACTTCTCTGGAAGCTGGAAAGCATGTGAAAATTAAATTCTAGTTCAACACGTTGGCTTCTGTGCTGCTGGGGTGAATTTGCTGCTCGGTGACTGAGTGAATTTGTGAATCTCTTGAGGATAGCTGTTAAGGTGCTGGTTAAAATACCTGGAGTAAGGCTGGGCAGTATTTAAGGAGGGGGGGGGAATTTATTTAGCAGAGCCCCTCGGAATTTCATCCTGTTCCTTTACTGTGTGCCAGACTCAGAAAATTTGGAGCTTTTTTTTCCTTTTAGGCGCTTTAACTATGTGTTACAACATGTCGTTCGCGCAATTTGGAGCTTCACGAGTTGAAAGTGTTGCCATCCCCGGCCCAACTCAGGCTGAGTGAGCTTAATGTGAGGAGTCGGGTAGCTTGTCGTCGCATTGAGGGTAAAACCCATGTCACCAAAAATCATAGCAGCTGGTGTACACAGTGGCCTTAAACCTCTGAAATCTAAACCAAAAGAGGGGGAAAAAATCTATACCAAATTCCGTTACACGCTAAAGCTTTGCCTTAATAAGGCTAAAGTTTTGTCACAAGGGCCACATAATTAAACTTTTGGCGAAAAAAAAACTTTGTCCCTAATTTGTCCGAAGCAAAAGTTCAGTTTTCGTGGACCATAATGCACAGTGAAAGTGTTAACTCCCAAACATTATATCTTAAATCGCGCGCTTTCTTAAATAAATAAAAAAATCCCAGGACTTAAAAACTCGGTAGGATGGCATCACAAAGATTTATTTCTTTGAAAGATATACATTCTGCCGCTGTGGTTAGAATTTGAAGCAAGTTCACCCCTACTTACTGTAAGAGCTTTCCATTGTATGGATGGAGCTTCACGAGTTGAAAGTGTTGCCATCCCCGGCCCAACTCAGGCTGAGTGAGCTTAATGTGAGGAGTCGGGTAGCTTGTCGTCGAATTGAGGGTAAAACCCATGTCACCAAAAATCATAGCAGCTGATAGCTGATGTACACAGTGGCCTTAAACCTCTGCTAAAATTTAGACTAAAACAGGGGAAAAAAATCTATACCAAATTCCGTTACACGCTAAAGTTATGCCTTAAAATGCAGTGAATGTGTCAACTCCCAAACATTTTATCTGAAATCGCGCGCTTTCTTAAATAAATAAAAAAATCCCAGGACTTAAAAACTCGGTAGGATGGCATCACAAAGATTTATTTCTTTGAAAGATATACATTCTGCCGCTGTGGTTAGAATATGAAGCAAGTTCACCCCTACTTACTGTAAGAGCTTTCCATTGTATGGAGTGTGCTGGTGCCAAGAAAATTACTAGTCATTTCGCGTAGGAAAAGCGTTTTAGTTCGCTTTAGCTATGTCTACATTATCTACTTTTGTCTTTTCTTCTTTACTGTCTTGTCTTTTAGGATAATTTCATTAGTTTTAGAACAGAGACACTATTACTATGTAAGTAGATGAACTGATGAATAAATAATTAATCAATACCGGGTGAACCCTGATATGGTTAAACCAGCTTAGAAAAAGAAATACACAAAAACTTTTAAAATTAAAAAAAGTGCTTTTTCAGATATTTTGCTGCTTGCCTATACCTACTATGGGCTCTGATATTATAGGTATCAGATGCCCAGCTACATTATCTACTTTTGTCTTTTCTTCTTTACTGTCTTGTCTTTTAGGATAATTTCATTAGTTTTAGAACAGAGACACTATTACTATATAAGTAGATGAACTGATGAATAAATAATTAATCAATACCGAGTGAACCATGATATGGTTAAACCAGCTTAGAAAAGAAATACACATGTTTAAACTTTTATTTTTATTTTTTATTTTTTTTTTAATGCAGAAAAGTGCTTTTTCAGATGTCTTGTTTCTTGCTATAAATATACCTACCTAACTAAGGATGTGATATTATAGGCAGATGCCCAGGCTAATATTAGATCTAATGTACTGTCTATACTGCCTACTCCTGAATTACTTCCGACAACTTTCCTAGAAAAATAAAAAGGAAGCGTGTATTCAAGAGAAAGCTGATGATCATGCATAATAGAGAGAATTTAACATATTCATGAGGGCAGAATATGAAAGAGAGAAAAAAAATTAGAATATGGAGAGAAAAAAAAGAACAAGTTGGTAAAAAGTTTGCTCTCTTGACTTTGAGCTCTCTTTTAATTTAAAATTAAGCTGCTGAGCTTTCGCAAAGGCGTTAGGAAAAGTTGAGGTTTCCCTATCAAACTTGTGGTGTTTGTGTGGCTTTCTAAAAAAAGGAAAGCTTAGGCCATGTAATATAGGGATTTCCAGACTGAATTCTCATAATAGGCGTGGCGTAGAGAGCTGAAGATAATGGAATAGATTGAATTACCTATGTATATTTTTTTCTTAAAACATAAAAAAGACGGTCACGGGTTTGATTCCTAGAATCGTCAAAAAATTCATAGTACCAGTGGTGTAGTACCTGCCTCGGTGATGTAGTGGTCAAGGCGCTCGCCTGGTAAACAGGAGGGCGTGGGTTCAATCCCAGCCGAGGTATGGAATGTATTAGAAAGAAAGCCATAGAAGAAGAAAGGGAGAGATATCGAGAGAGAAAGACAGAAACAGACGGATAAGGAAGGAAATGGAGAGAATGGTTAAGAGAGAGAGACAGAGAGAGAGAGAGAGAGATAAAGAGAGGGAGAGAATAGAATGATAAAGCAGGGATCAAGAAAAATGAAGAAGAAAACTCAGTGAAATGGAAGAATAACTTTCCACTTCCCCTCCCTCTCTGCTTCTCTCTCTCTCCCTCTCTCTCCCCTCCCTTCTCTCCCTCCCACAGTTAACACTTGAGATGTTGCAGTCAATATTTTACAGTGGGGAGAGATCTATTGGGAATACTGGGAGGAATATCATAATAATCCTATTGAGACTGGTGGTAGATAAAAATTGGGGAGGACAAAGAGTAGGTACTTTTTATGGTGAAGGCACTTTTGGACAGCACTAATACCCCTCCCCTCTCCATACCCTCCTATCTAATACCCCCTCCCTTCTCCAACCCTTTTCTCTCAAGCCTTCCTCGACCTTATCTTATCTCTGAGCAGGGCCGTATTTAGAGGGTAAAGTCATATCCAGGCCTGACGAACTCAAAGCAATTAGTACGGAACTCAATCTATGTCACTTCGTCTGAAAAAAGCAAGCTATCACGTATTCCAAACATCCAACCCGCTGTCTCGGAGTAGTCTAAAACCTCAAAGTTGGAAAAAAAATTGTAAAAAACTGTGTCACTTTAGTTTTGTGCTAAGATGTTAGTGTTGGGATGTGCATCACTCGTGTATAGTCAAGTGAAATGTGCAGGGAATACGAAAATAAATTGGAAAGTTTCAACTAGATATTATACTGGATGATGTAGAAAACAAAAAGAGAGGTTTGGATTGATGTTAGTGTTGGGATGTGCATCACTCGTGTATAGTCAAGTGAAATGTGCAGGGAATACGAAAATAAATTGGAAAGTTTCAACTAGACATTATAGTATTATACTGGATGATGTAGAAAACAAAAAGGGGATTGTAACAACGAAGGTTTTATCGTCCCGAAATCGAAGAGAGAAGGAGGGCAGGATATTAGGAGAAAGCTAGCCGTTCCGCGGACGAACCTATTTTGTGAAGGATAAAGCCCGACCCGGCAGGAAATCGAACCCGCGACCTAGCGCATAAAAGCCCCAATTTACCTTCCAAGTTAACTAGAAAAAAAAGGAGAATTTGCAGTCTGCGCGCTGTTGGGGAATTGTATTAAAACACAAGAAGAACTTTCGATAAATATTTAAATATGGAAAAAACGAAAATGTTGGAATTGAATTAAAAATAAATAAAACAAATCACGAAAAACAATCAATCAATCTCAAGACAAGAGAAAAAAAAACTAATCAGAACAACATAAAACAATTTACAACAAATCAAGTTTTGTTGTATTTGTACCTACAACAAAAAGTGTAGAATTAGGAGCTGGTACTTTCAAAAGGAGGATGTTTAAAAGAAGAATAGGAGATGAAGAATGAAGGAGAAAGAGGAGAAAAGAAAGAAGGAGTACAAAAAGGAAGTGATAAATTATTCTATCAAGGCGAAGTTTTCGCAGTTGATGAGAAAATAATTGATTTCTCCATCACACACAATATCATCATTCCTGTGGAGGAGAAGGAGAAAGTAATGAGATTTCTCCATAAGAGGAAGAAGAAGAGAAAAAGAAGAAAGAGGAGGGGAAGGAGGAGGAGGAGGAGAAAACGAAGACGAAGGAGGAGGAAGAAGAAGAGAAGGAGAAGACGACGAAGAGAAAGAGTAATAAGAGGGTTTTATCGTCCCGAAATCGAAGAGAGAAGGAGGGCAGGATATTAGGAGAAAGCTAGCCGTTCCGCGGACGAACCTATTTTGTGAAGCATAAAACCCACCCCGGTAGGAAATCGAACCCGCGACCTAGCGCATAAAAGCCCCAATTTACCTTCCAAGTTAACTAGAAAAAAAGGAGAATTTGCAGTCTGCGCGCTGTTGGGGCATTGTATTAAAACACAAGAAGAACTTTCGATAAATATTTAAATATGGAAAAAACGAAAATGTTGGAATTGAATTAAAAATAAATAAAACAAATCACGAGAAACAATCAATCAATCTCAAGACAAGAGAAAAAAACTAATCAGAACAATATAAAACAATACAACAAATCAAGTTTTGTTGTATTTGTACCTACCTACAACAAAAAGTGTAGAATTAGGAGCTGGTACTTTCAAAAGGAGGATATTTAAAAGAAGAATAGGAGATGAAAAAAAAAGAAGAAAGAGGAGAAAAGAAAGAAGGAGTACAAAAAGGAAGTGATAAATTATTCTATCAAGGCGAAGTTTTCGCACTTGATGAGAAAATAATTGATTTCTCCATCACACACAATATCATCATTCCTGTGGAGGAGAAGGAGAAAACGAAGACGAAGGAGGAGGAAGAAGAAGAGAAGGAGAAGACGACGAAGAGAAAGAGTAATATGAAGAGGAGGAGAAGAAATGTAATGAGAAATAAAGTGTCACTATTAAGCATTGTGAAGACATTTAAGCATCAGGGGAGGAGAGAGAGGAGGGAGAATGGAGCAGTTGGAAATGGGTAAAAATTATAAATAAATGGTCGATTTCTATGTAAAAAGTTGGGAAAAAACCAAATCTGAGGTCAAAACTCCGAAAAAAAAAAAATAACTATAAAAGGTCGAAAATTCAATGTTTATTTTCCGTTCTAATGAAAGAGTTCAAAGATGTGTGACGTCAGACTTTACGCAGTTGTTTTTTTCGTCCCTTAGGTAGCGCCACTATGCAAGTGCGCTAGCGGAGGAGCAGAAAGAACTGTTTTTTTCGTCCGTTAGGTAGCGCCATAATGCAAGCGCGCTAGCGGGGGAGCAGAAAGAACTGCGCAGAAACGTATGCGCACAAACACATTAATGCGTTGCCTGCGAGGGAGCTTTGCTCGGGACATTTGATGTGACGTCATCGCCTACGGGAGCGTATGCCGTGACGTCAAAGTTCACGATTTACCGGTATTTTTTAAATCGATTTAAAAAGTCGTAAGAAAAGAAAAATTCCGTTGGTCCTCATTTTTCCTGCTCTATGACTTTGAAACATCACCCAAGTAAGCGCAACTGATCTATTGAAGTCCCTTCGATTTAGAGATAATAATAATAATAAGGTTTATTCAGTTTCTTCACAAATTTCATCGTGTTCCAATATAAGTACATAATGTTTGTACTTTTCAGGAACATTTTAGTTTCTTATATCATATCATGATTTGTTCATTTTCTTCTTCTTCTTCCTCTACTTCTTGATTATGTCAAATTTCATTGTTCGTTTCTAAAAGGTGTTTTTGTAGGTAGGTTAATAGGTATACCTACGAATACCTTTGAACTGTAGCTTGAAAAACAGAAAATTTTGCAGCGGTGAATTACAATATTTTTAGGATTTTAGGCAGAACAAGAGGTATTTTAAATTTTTGTAATTTTAATTTTTGTAAGTTACAAAAGTAGGTAGGTATAGGTACTTTTCGTCTGAAAAAAGCAAGCTATCACGTATTCCAAACATCCAACCCGCTGTCTCGGAGTAGTCTAAAACCTCAAAGTTGGCCTAAAAAGAGTGAGAGATAGAGCGAATAGGAAATGAATGAATGAGTGAGTGAGAGAGGAATAGGAGAAAGAAGAGAGAGAGAGAGAGAGAGAGAGAGAGAGAGAGGGAGACACATTTTAATCAAGAAGTCACATCTAGTATTTGTGGTTATGACATGATGAGATAGCTAGGAGTCTAGGAGGGAGGAAGAGAGGGAGATATAGTTAGGGAGTGGGAGAGAGAGAGAGAGAAGGGGCAGGGAGGCCTAAAAAGAGTGAGAGATAGAGCGAATAGGAAATGAATGAATGAGTGAGTGAGAGAGGAATAGGAGAAAGAAGAGAGAGAGAGAGAGGGAGGGAGAGGGAGACACATTTTAATCAAGAAGTCACATCTAGTATTTGTGGTTATGACATGATGAGATAGCTAGGAGGGAGAGAGAGAGGGAGATATAGTTAGGGAGTGGGAGAGAGAGAGGAGAGAGAGAGAGAGTTGTTTTGATTTGAAGAGAAATTAATATTCAACACCAGAAACCTACATTATCTATTACTGTTAATAATACTCTCTTTCTCTCTCCCTCCTTCTCTCTATTTCTCCCCCTTTCTCTCTCTCTCTCTCTTTCTCTCTCCTCATATAAAGACACTTTTTACTTTCTATTATTTTAGGAATGGTTTGTCGGTGTTCCCGATTTGGAGCAAACTTGGACAAAAAATAAGATTTCAGACTTTTTCGTTAGATTTTAGGCTCTATCAGGCTTCTTTGGTCTTGTAGAGGTAAGTCTTGCTCAGGTAAACCTGACTGGCCGACCTGTTCAGCCGTACCGGTCAGATCTACCTGATATTGAATGGCCGGTGTTAGATATTCTGCAGTTCATTGATCTTGGACCACTAGTGGGGAAAAAAGGTACAAGTGCGGACAGAAGTAAAAAATAATAGAAAGTAATAAAAGTAGTGAAAGGTGGTATAGAAATAGTTGATGAAAGGAGGTCTAGGTGGGGACAGGCAGAATATGGGATTATGTGTTGAGAAGAGAGAGAGATGTGGTGTGTAGCTTCCTATCATCAAACACATTGCGATGTGATGGTACCTATGTATGCTGTGGTGTGGTGTGTAGCTTCCTATCATCAAACACATTGCGATGTGATGGTACCTATGTATGCTGTGGTGTGGTGTGTAGCTTCCTATCATCAAACACATTGCGATGTGATGGTACCTATGTATGCTGTGGTGTGGTGTGTAGCTTCCTATCATCAAACACATTGCGATGTGATGGTACCTATGTATGCTGTGGTGTGGTGTGTAGCTTCCTATCATCAAACACATTGCGATGTGATGGTACCTATGTATGCTGTGGTGTGGTGTGTAGCTTCCTATCATCAAACACATTGCGATACGATGGTATGTATGCTGTGGTGTAGTGATGGGGTGTGTAGGTAGCTTGTGTTCATGGTGTGGTGTGTAGTTTCCTATCATCAAACACATTGCGATATGATGGTATGTATGCTGTGGTGTAGTGGTGTGGTGTGTAGGTGGCTTGTGCTCATGGTGTGGTGTGTAGCTTCCTATCATCATACAAATTGCGATGAGATGGTATGTATGCTGTGGTGTAGTGGTGTGGTGTGTAGGTGGCTTGTGCTCATGGTGTGTAGCTTCCTATCATCAAACACATTGCAATGTGATGGTATGTATGCTGTGGTGTAGTGGTGTGGTGTGTAGGTGGCTTGTGCTCCTGTGGTGTGGTGTGTGCTCATGGTGTAGTAGTGTGGTGTGTAGCTGGGTTGTGCTCATAAGATATTCAAGTGCATACCTTTTATATCATACAGATTTATTACAAGTCTAGTCATATGTGTAGCTATTAGATTAGCGGTAGGTCTACCTTGCAAGCTCGAGGTGGTGGGTTCGATCCCCTCTCGGGCGAACTTTATTCTATCTTGTCCTCCTCCTTTCCTTTCTTTCGGAAAGGTATAAGACCTCCGTTGTTACAGTCAAATCTATCAAAAGCTCTCGATAAAAAAAAAATAATAAAAAAAAAATGTATCAACCAATCACAAGCCGCTATTATGTAGTGTGGTATTATTTCATAACGTTTATTAAGGTACGTCCATAACTCTTCACTATTCGTTGGATTGACAAGCTATTCAAGCTACTATATTTTTAGCCACCCAGTAGCCGTCATAAATCAGTGTAAAAAGGTATACTTAGAAATGAAAAATACCTAATAATTAAGAATAAACTACATAAATATACACAAGTTATTTTTATTTTCTACCAGGATTGAAAAACTTCTAAAAGTGGTTAGGTTGTAGATATTAGGTATGTACCAGTAAGGAACCTGCTTCTACTACCTTCGTAACTTTGAAAGCAAAAGTTTCGAAACTTTCGTAACAGCTCTATCCGAATTCCTTAAATTAATTCCATTCCAATCCATCCTCATTTCAGCATTTTCTTGAAATGGTATAGATAGAATGATATTCGTAAGGTATTTTCTATTTATTTATTCTAGCTTCTGTGTTTCTTCTAAACGTTTTAAATCAGCTCGCGTGAATTTTGTCAGAAACAAATAATTACGCAAAAGTTCTTTTGTAAAGTTTAATTCAACGAACTTCATTATGTAAGTAGCTAGGTATATAGGCAAGTAAATAATAGTAATGTAGTCATTTATATGTAAAGCGAGTGTTTGTAATGTCAGTTACCTGCGGCTCAGTTTATTAATTTACTCTGGGTGACTCACTATAGGGCCGGGCATTCGCGTTAGGGTAAAACCGTTCCTCCCTCCAAAATTCTTAGATCTCCGACCACCCAGTATATTTGTTCGACTCCCGCCCTGGGCGGAATTTTTTCTTAACAGACAAGGTTCGTTCTCGGAACGGCTCGGCTGGCTTTTCCTCTCCTGTCTTCCTTCTTTTTTCGCTTTCTGTGGACGATAAGACGTCAGCAATTACAGTTCCCTCTATCAAACCTTTTCACATGAATTTAAATGTTGATTCTCAAAGCTTTTGTTTTATAAAGAGCAGACTTTTATTACTTACATCCACAACTAATGCCGCCTCTCCAAAGCTACAAACTTTAGATTCTAATCTAGTCTTCTTCTTCTTCATTATATCGTTCATTAGTTTCATTAACTCCTTCATTAACATTAGTACCCTATTATTTCCTTATCATTACTATTACTATTCTATTTCGTAACGCTTCGGTTCACCTTCAAATTCTACCGCCAGCAATATGGTTGGAATAAAATATTTTCCATATATATCAAACCTACCTTCCTACCTATACCGTAATTCCACCATAGAGATAGGTATAGATACCTTCCAAAATAGGTAGGTATTGCCTAACAACAAATAATAAATTTCATACTTAGGTACCTATAAATGAATATGTACCTACCTACCTACTGAACCTACAGCAAAATGTTTAAAAGGGTGTGCTCCTTTTCTACGAGTATTACCTACTTCTCTATTTAACAATAAAAAAGTAATAATACTTACCTACCTACCTACCTACCTATGTATATCTACACCTGTAACCGACCTTTTTTTACTTTCCTTTTTAAGGTTAATTTGTGGGTGTGTGGATTGAAGAAAAAGTCTGTCTGCCTTTTTGATGACTTTATTTATCACTTGGAAAAAATAAATCTGCTTAAATAAATAAGTAAAAAATAAGAAAGTTATACTTACCGATAAAATGAAAAATAAATAAAATTTCTCCCTCTTTTTTTAAAAATGGGACTAGGGAGGATATTAAAAAAAGTAAGGAAAATAAAAAATAAATAATCAGAAAATAAATAAATAATAAAAAAAGATACCCACCTAAGAAAAAAAAAATCTCTTACGTATCGAATTTGCATAAATGTAGATATCAAAAAAAGAAAAAAAAAATCCAGGCAAAAAAATAAAATAATAATAAAAATGAGTTCTGCCATTCCGCCTGATTGAATTGAGAAATATCTCTGTGGTTATAAGGGATGGGTGTACTCAGGTTATTTTCTTTAGGAAATTCTTAGCCAGGGGAAGAGAGGAAGAGAAATATCTCTGTGGTTATAAGGGATGGGTGTACTCAGGTTATTTTCTTTAGGAAATTCTTAGCCAGGGGAAGAGAGGAAAAAAAATATACAGGGATGATAATTTGACGAGAGTTGGTGAAAGTAATGACTTGGAAGTGAGAAATAGTGTCATTTAAATTTTAAATGATGGGAATTATAATTTGGGAAATGCTGAAATGACTAATGGGAGATGATTATTACCGAGGAAAATGAATGTTGTCGTTTAAAATATTTGTTATATTTGTCTAGAATCCTAGTCATCTACATAAATTACTATCGAAATTATAGTCATCGAAATTAATTGTGGTGGGTGCTGAAACTATCGTGAATTTTTTTGTCGGTGGGTAATTTCACATCAACTAGGACTAGGTAATGGCATTATTGGTAGTTCCTTGCTCAACCAAAGAAACTACCTACTCAGTTATCCTTAAGAAATAGACCTATCTATCTGTACGAGTACTTAGGTAGACTAGTTATTATAGTCATAAATTTCTTATGATATTATATCTACAAATATGCACAAAACTTAAGGCTATATACCTACATACGATAGGTACCTACATGCACAGGTATATTATCCTACCTAGGTATACATAATATATAAAATTCACCATAGTCTGAATGTCTGAAACGAGACATAAATCTGAAATTAAAATACCTAAACAAAAATAAAAAAGTCATAACTTTTACAACATCCTGTCAAAAAAAGGAAGAAAAAAGTTAAGAAGAAAAATCCGTGTATATTTTATACTGTAGGTACATCTTTATTTTCATATCATTATTATTATCAGAAAATTAGATTTCAATAAAATATGCCATGTTGTGGATTGGAAAACCCAAGGGCCACTGCAAAATCTTCTTCTCAATATAAACTATATATAAGTCCCCTTTGTATATATTTTCCTAACCTTAATTCAATCAGGGGGGAAGAAGGGACATGATTGTAGGAAGATTGAAATTGACCAGACGTGGAGGGAGAAAAAATCTCATTATGCAAAATATGAGGGGGTTTAAATAGATTTTATAAGTACGTAGGTAAATGGATCTTAATACAGGTTTAAAAAGATACTTACCTATATGTACCTAGGTACCTTAAATATTATGTACCTACGTAGATAGATCTTATACCTAATATGAGTATAGGTACCTCTACCTGTGATTTGAAATTTCAAAAGATGGGAGGGATGGGCATTGGGCAATTTCTTTGCTCCTGCTCTTCCAAATGCCTACAGTCCCAGCGGTCTTCTTCCGATATAACCTAATTTGGTCCGATTTGAAACAGGTTCAATTTGCCTTGTTTCGCCTGTTAACGAACCCCCGCTTTTCAGCTTACCAAACGAGTGCCTAGCAGTCATGTTTTCAGCATTTGCGAGACATAAATCTGAAATTAAAATACCTAAACAAAAATAAAAAAGTCATAACTTTTACAACATCCTGTCAAAAAAAGGAAGAAAAAATTTAAGAAGAAAAATCCGTGTATATTTTATACTGTAGGTACACATCTTTATTTTCATATCATTATTATTATCTTTTTACAATTTTTTTTTCCAACTTTGAGGTTTTAGACTACTCCGAGACAGCGGGTTGGATGTTTGGAATACGTGATAGCTTGCTTTTTTCAGACGAAGTGACATAGATTGAGTTCCGTACTAATTGCTTTGAGTTCGTCAGGCCTGGATATGACTTTACCCTCTAAATACGGCCCTGCTCAGAGATAAGATAAGGTCGAGGAAGGCTTGAGAGAAAAGGGTTGGAGAAGGGAGGGGGTATTAGATAGGAGGGTATGGAGAGGGGAGGGGTATTAGGATAAAAGAGGGAAAAGCCAACCCCAAAATAAATAAGATCGGGAAAAGGTGTGGTAAAAGATCAATTTATCTCAGAAACGTCCCAATCCCCCAATCCGTCTTATTAATCTCAAGATGTCCCCCGTCCGTTTGAAGAAAATAACCTGAGTACACCCATCCCTTATAACCACAGAGATATTTCTCAATTCAATCAGGCGGAATGGCAGAACTCATTTTTATTTTATTTTTATTATTATTTTATTTTTTTGCCTGGATTTTTTTTTTTCTTTTTTTGATATCTACATTTATGCAAATTCGATACGTATCTAAGAGATTTTTTTTTCTTAGGTGGGTATCTTTTTTTATTATTTATTTATTTTCTGATTATTTATTTTTTATTTTCCTTACTTTTTTTAATATCCTCCCTAGTCCCATTTTTAAAAAAGAGGGAGAAATTTTATTTATTTTTCATTTTATCGGTAAGTATAACTTTCTTTGCTTATTTTTTACTTATTTATTTAAGCAGATTTATTTTTTCCAAGTGATAAATAAAGTCATCAAAAAGGCAAACAGACTTTTTTTCAATCCACACACCCACAAATTAACCTTAAAAAGGAAAGTAAAAAAAGGTCGGTTACTTAGGTGTACCTAGAATTGTAGATATATACCTACAATTATACATAGGTAGGTAGGTAGGTAAGTATTATTACTTTTTTATTGTTAAATAGAGAAGTAGGTAATACTCGTAGAAAAGGAGCACACCCTTTTAAACATTTTGCTGTAGGTTCAGTAGGTAGGTACATATTCATTTATAGGTACCTAAGTATGAAATTTATTATTACATATTTGTTGTTAGGCAATACCTACCTATTTTGGAAGGTATCTATACCTATCTCTATGGTGGAATTACGGTATAGGGGTGGAGAGGGGGGGGGGGGGTATTAGATAGGAGGGTATGGAGAGGGGAGGGGTATTAGGATAAAAGAGGGAAAGGCCAACCCCAAAATAAATAAGAAGGGGAAAAGGTGTGGTAAAAGATCAATTTATCTCAGAAACGCCCCACAATCTCCCAATCCTTCTTATTAATTTCAAGATGTCCCCCGTCCGTTTGGTACTATGAATTTCTTGACGATTCTAGGAATCAAACCCGTGACCGTCTTTTTTCTGTTTTAAGAAAAAATATACATAGGTATAGGTAATTCAATCTATTCCATTATCTTCAGTTCTCTACGCCACGCCTATATGAGAATTCAGTCTGGAAATCCCTATATTACATGGCCTAAGCTTTCCTTTTTTTAGAAAGCCAGCAAAGACACACAAACACAAGTTTGATAGGGAAACCTCAACTTTTCCTAACGCCTTTGCCTAAGCTCAGCAGCTTAATTTTAAATTAAAAGAGAGCTCAAAGTCAAGAGAGCAAACTTTTTACCAACTTGTTCTTTTTTTCTCCATATTCTAATTTTTTTCTCTCTTTCATATTCTGCCCTCATGAATATGTTAAGTTCTCTCTATTATGCATGATCATCAGCTTTCTCTTGGATACAAGCTTCCCATTTTTTTTCTAGGAAGGTTGTCAGAAGTAATTCAGGAGTAGGCAGTAGACAGAATTGGCTAACCCGGGTCTTCCTCTTCCTTGATCTCCTTGCCTTATTCTGCCTTCTATGATTGATACCATAAAATCATTATGTCGATATAGATGACCAATTCATTTGTATCTTCCCTCTTCTAATAGGCCTAATAACATGAAGAAAGTTCGTCACAGAATGATTTCATGTTTTCACAAGGCTACTCTGGCTACTTCGTGAACAAGGGATATACCTATAATTGGGTGATTTTGTAAAGACTCTTCATCTTCACCTGATGAAGTTATTTTATCTTCTGTTGTGTCCAATTATCGATACCACCTTGTATTTTTATTTCATCATATAGGAAGGAATGGGTATCTACATTGTATTAAATTTTCTTATTCCGTTTCTTCCTCTTTTTTGCTGAAAAATCTTCGAAATTTTTAGATTCCTTTGCTTTGAATCCAGCTCTCTCTTTAAGCTTTCTGCATTTGAAGAAATCCCATTCCCGTTTTGCTGTGCTTGAGATCTCATACAATGTTGTATGTATGTTATAATAAATTACTGATACTTATATACCTATATCTAATATGTTTTCTGTATCAATTTAGAACTTGAGTCCCCCCCCACCCCTCCCTCCTTTAAAATGTCCTTGTTAAAAAACCATTTTTGGTACATTCAACGAATCTATACCTAACTTATGGGAAATTTGATTGAAGAGAAATCGTTCGTTATAGTTCGGTGCTCAAAAAGGGGGCCGCGAAACTAAACAGGTTGGAAACCACTGCTGTAATATATTTGTGTATGTAGGTACCCTGATACTCGCATGTGAGGAAAGAACGGTAAAATGATGTGGAATTGAAATTCCTAGAACTTAATAATTATACCTATGTTCCTTTGAGCCCACCATGATGTAATTCAAGTTATATATATAATAAGTTACATAGTAGGTTGGTATGTCTATACTTAGGTAGGTAGGTAGCTAGGTACATATGTGTTTGTGACATCTGATTGATGTGCTTTGCATTATACCAGAACATACGCATTTTTTATCCAATAAACAGCTGTAAGCTTTAACCTCATTGTTTATATTTAACACAACAATGCATCTTTAACAAATTGCATGCGTTCTTGCAGTCGACAGAATAATAGAAAATAATTCGATAGCATAATGTTGTACAGGGTGGCAAAAAATAAAAAATCATCGTTTCCTGGGTACCAGTTTCTCAAAAAGGTTCTACTACGTTTCAACCGTAATGTTACAGCTGCTTCAAATTGCTCGATTATTAAGGTACGTCCATAACTCTTCACTATTCGTTGGATTGACAAGCTATTCAAGCTACTATATTTTTAGCCACCCAGTAGCCGGCATAAATCAGTGTAAAAGGTATACTTAGAAATGAAAAATACCTAATAATTAAAAATAAACTAGGTACATAAATATGTGTACACAAGTCATTTTTATTTTCTACCAGGATTGGAAAACTTCTAAAAGTGGTTAGGTTGTAGATATTACGAGTAGGTACCTATGTACCAGTAAGGAACCTGCTTCTACTACCTTCGTAACTTTGAAAGCAAAAGTTTCGAAACTTTCGTAACAGCTCTATCCGAATTCCTTAAATTAATTCCATTCCAATCCATCCTCATTTCAGCATTTTCTTGAAATAATAGATAGAATGATATACGTAAGGTAGGTATTTTCTATTTATTTATTTATTCTAGCTTCTGTGTTTCTTCTAAACGTTTTAAATCAGCTCGCGTGAATTTTGTCTGAAACAAATAATTACGCAAAAGTTCTTTTGTAAAGTTTAATTTAACGAACTTCATTATGTAAGTAGCTAGGTATATAGGTAAGTAAATAATAGTAATGTAGTCATTTATATGTAAAGCGAGTGTTTGTAATGTCAGTTACCTGCGGCTCAGTTAATTTACTCTGGGTGACTCACTAGGGCCGGGCATTCGCGTTAGGGTAAAACCGTTCCTCTCTCCAAAATTCTTAGATCTCCGACCATCCAGTATATTTGTTCGACTCCCGCCCTGGGCGGACTTTTTGCTAAACAGACAAGGTTCGTTCTCGGAACGGCTCGGCTGGCTTTTCCTCTCCTGTCTTCCTTCTCTTTTCGCTTTCTGTTAACGATAAGACCACAGCAATTACAGTTCCCTCTATCAAACCTTTTCACATGAATTCAAATGTTGATTCTCAAAGCTTTTGTTTTATAAAGAGACTTCTGTTGCTAACTTACCATAGGGCGCTGGGCTGGGGGAAAAAAGTTAATTTTTTTCAACATCTGTTTGATTAAAAATTTAAACTGGAGCAGCGAAAAAAAAAATATGAAGAGAAAAAAATAATAAAATTAAAAGAATGAAAAAAGTGGAAAAATTCACTAACGACGGTGCTTCATTTAACTGGCATGGATTAATTTAACTTTGTTGTTGGATCCTTTCGGTTTAATTTTCTAGCGAGTTAGTCGAAACGTCCGGGTTAACGTTTAATTATTTCCAGAGTAGGTTAGGATATACAGAGCTTTAGGTGAAGGGAAGATTCCGTCAGCGTTTGTTTTAGTTAGTTAAACTTTTTCTGTAGATACCTATTATTATTCTATTTATTTACTTTCTTTTGTAAGCCGTAGAAGGAACGAACGTGCAATTTTCCGAAATCTGAATTTGGGTTAATTTTTTGTATGAGATTGTAGGTAGGTACACTGTAGTATAAAACTAGATCTCATTTTATGGATATGTAATATATTAAATATACAGGTATTAAATACATACACAGAGGCATATTATTAATTATACCTACAGAGGCGTATTGAACCCACAATCAATGCAAAAGTTCAAAGAGCATCCCACTCGTTTCTACATATATTTATGTATTTTCAATACAAAATAATCCAATCAAACATAACATAGCATATAATGATTATACTTGTAACTACACTTCAACACACATCATAATATACTTACAGGGTGTATAAAAGTTAAAGTGCCAAAAAAAAAAAAAAAAATGGTTCCCTCGACTTTTTTCAAAAATATACCTAATCTGTTTTTTCGACATAAATGAGAAGCCCTGTAGCCTGTAGCTCAAATTGAGATCATTTATTTTGTGGACTTCTATTCGCACAAAGAAAAGTTCTTTTTAAACCAATAAATCGCCCCTTTAAGTTTGGTACGTTAATTTCTGGACACCCTGTATATCACAGTTCATCAAACACAGACAAACAAACACACGAATCACAATAAGTGAGGAGTTGTATTCAAAAAGGGCACGAAGATGAAAACTGAGTTTTGATTTTCATGGAAAAGTGGTGATACCTACGGAGAGGCCCTTACAAAAACTCGTGTACCTATCCATCTTAATGAATATTCGAGGGTCAACTTAATTTTCTTTGGAACTGATTCTCAACAACATTCTTCAGTAGAAAACCTGCTTTTTATCCTTCTTAAATTAAATCTCTTTGAAAAGTTTACCCACAGGTGGGGTTAGAGGCCCTTCTTATTTCAATCCCGTCAATTATGTAGATTGTGTACCTACTCGTTTCCGTTCACCTCATTAAGGGACCATTAGTAATTCCACGTTTTTACCTCAACACCTCATTAAATTAATTGATCTCAAACTCAAAAGATCTCTGAGTAGCGCAGCGTGGAATGAAATGGCTTGTATAATATTGGCGGTGGACCTTTTACTCGTGATGTTTGGGAGAAGTTCGATTTGGGAAACAATTTTGTAGAAAAAATTAGATTTTGTATTGAATCAGGTTAGATAAAATTAAACTTTTAGTTCTAGTTCTTGTGAACTTTGGTTGGCTAGACAAAATTTGGTTTATTATGCGTTATAGACGTACGTAGTTATGTAAGGATTTTAAATGATATGGGGCTTATTAGCTTCAGACCTTTTCCTAGTACAGGAAAAAACACAAGCGGTACTACGGTTTTCCTTTTGGCAGTGTGCGAATTTCGGAGTGGTAGAATCCTCAGGCAGTTTTTTTCTTTTGCTTGATGTCAATCATAAGGACCACAAGAAGTAATAGGGTCGACATTTCGGCACCAACGGGAGAGGGGAGAGTGAGAGAAGGGGAGCGATGAAATTTATACAAATTTGAAATGCAGAGAGTTCTGATGATGAAAATTATAATACTTGATTTCATATTAAATTTTATTTCCTTCTGTTTGACTCATATACAGGGCGAGATTATGAGATTGTTTTTCTTGTGGTTCAAAGCTCAAGGCCACCGAAAATGCATCAGTACAAGTTCAAATCCGGATTTACTGCCCAGATGTTCACACCTGAATCCGCGGATATTTGAATCCCGATCCGCGGATATTTGAATCCCAATCCGCGGATATTTGAATCCCAATCAGCGGATATTTGAATCCCGATCCGAGGATATTAGGACTTCAACTTCTAATAATGAATTTCCGGATATTATCAGATCTAACTTTCAAACGAAACCTTGACAAGCAAATTCAATAGACCTTAGGTTCAATTTCTTGATTTTGTGGGGGGGTGTATCGGGTAAAATCTGACTTGAAAATCTGATATTAAATCCCTGCCTTTTGCTTTCCAGTGGTAAATGTTCCGGACTCAAAAGATAAAAACTCACAAAATCAAGATGGCGGGTGGATGCAATGAATAAAATCTATAAGATCTCGGAGTTTGGAGTCTGGACTGACATACAGGATGTCTAGTGAAGCGGATAATTTCAGCAACATACACACTCGTGTGTCTTTTATACTGGGTGGTCCGGTTCAAATTAGTGAAAGGACGGAGTGAGTTTAAACCTTAGACGATTTTGCATTTAGTTTGTTTGTTTGTTTGGCTGTTTGTTTGTTTCGCGATAACTCTCGAACGCTTCATCCAATTTTAATGAAATTTGACAACAATGACAACACAAGAAGGAATAGTTTTTGAGTCCCATCGGCCTTTTCGGAGTTCGGAAGGACTCTTTTTCTGAGTGGGTTCTACAGTTTATCCTAGTAAATAAGTACCTACAAGTAGATACCTCATCATCCTATT
Organism: Diaphorina citri; assembly: GCF_000475195.1. Taxonomy (NCBI): domain Eukaryota; kingdom Metazoa; phylum Arthropoda; class Insecta; order Hemiptera; family Psyllidae; genus Diaphorina; species Diaphorina citri. The sequence continues at coordinate 37,419 of NW_007377610.1, read as the reverse complement.
GCTCAATCAGTAGATTGGTTGGTAGCTCTCCATGGATGCCCATGATGCTCTGCCTGAAGTTTTCCTCTTCATCTCAGCGTATGACTTGCATCCAGAGTATTTCACCACTTGACTGATGTAGCTTAACCGGGGCCTTCCTCTTCCTTGATCTCCTTGCCTTATTCTGCCTTCTATGATTGATACCATTAAATCATTATGTCGATATAGATGACCAATTCATTTGTGTCTTCCCTCTTCTAATAGGCCTAATAACATGAAGAAAGTCCGTCACAGAATGATTTCATCTTTTCACAAGGTTACTTCGTGAACAAGGGATATTCCTATAATTGGGTGATTTTGTAAAGACTCTTCATCTTCACCTGATGAAGATATTTTATCTTCTGTTGTGTCCAATTATCGATACCACCTTGTATTTTTATTTCATCATATAGGAAGGTATAGGTATCTACATTGTATTAAATTTTCTTATTCCGTTTCTTCCTCTTTTTTGCTGAAAAATCTTCGAAATTTTCAGATTCCTTTGCTTTGAATTCAGCTCTCTCTTTAAGCTTTCTGCATTTGAAGAAATCCCATTCCCGTTTTGCTGTGCTTGAGATCTCATACAATGTTGTATGTATGTTATAATATATTACTGATATATATACCTATATTTAATATGTTTTCTGTATCAATTTAGAACTTGAGTTCCCCCCCTCCCTCGTTTAAAATGTCCTTGTTAAAAAAACATTTTTGGTACATCCAACGAATCTATACCTAACTTATGGGAAATTTGATTGAAGAGAAATCGTTCGTTATAGTTCGGTGCTCAAAAAGGGGCCGCGAAACTAAACAGGTTGGAAACCACTGCTGTAATATATTTGTGTAGGTACCCTGATACTCGCATGTGAGGAAAGAACGGTAAAATGATGTGGAATTGAAATTCCTTGAACTTATCTATGTTCCTTTGAGCCCACCATGATGTAATTCAAAAGTTATATAAATATATATAATAAGTTACATAGTAGGTTGGTATGTCTATACTTAGGTAGGTAGGTAGGTACATATGTGTTTGTGACATCTGATTGATGTGCTTTGCATTATTTTAGAGCATACCTACGCATTTTTTATCCAATAAACAGCTGTAAGCTTTAACCTTATTGTTTTTAACACAACAATGCATCTTAAACAAATTGCATGCATTCTTGCTGTCGACAAAATACTAGAAAATAATTCGATAGCATAATGTTGTACAGGGTGGCAAAAAATAAAAATCATCGTCTCCTGGGTACCAGTTTCTCAATAAGGTTCTACTACGTTTCAACCGTAATGTTACAGCTGCTCTCCGAATTGCTCGTGGGCATAAAAATCTCTAATCTAAATCTAACATGATTAAAAATGATTTTCCAAATGTGTTTTTTTTCTCCTCGAAATGAGAAAGAGAGAGGGAGAGAAACATGAGAGCGCAAAAACTGGGGGATTAGTGCGTTTTACTTGAGAAAGAGAGGGAAGGGAAGAGAAAGAGAGGGAAGGAGGAGAAAGAAATGAGAAAAAAGAGAGTGGGAGGGGAGAGAGAATGAAAAGAAAGAGAGAGAATGAAAAGAGAGAGAGATAGGAGAAAGGGGGAGGAGAGAAAGAGAGAGAGGGCATAAAAATCTCTAATCTAAATCTAACATGATTAAAAATGATTTTCCAAATGTGTTTTTTTTCTCCTCGAAATGAGAAAGAGAGAAACATGAGAGCGCAAAAACTGGGGGATTAGTGCGTTTTACTTGAGAAAGAGAGGGAAGGAGGAGAAAAAGATGAGAAAAAAGAGAGTGGGAGGGGAGAGAGAATGAAAAGAAAGAGAGAGAGATAGGAGAAAGGGGGAGGAGAGAAAGAGAGAGAGGAGGGATGGGATGGAGAAAGTGTGAGAGGAAGAAGGAAGATACTAAGCTCTGTGTATTATCTTTTGTGAGTGAAAACAGAACCAACCAAGATTTTCTGATGTTACTCGTAACAGAATTCTGAGAATTCTCAGCTTTTTATTTTATTATTATTATTTGTGTTTCCAGAGTCTAATGCATTCTTTTCACAAATGTCTAATGCATTGGTACGATAGGTTTTTTAGGTATAGTTACAGAATGATAATTATGATATCTACATACTTACCTAGGGACTCTAGGGAGGTATGAACTTACTTTCTTTCTCTGTTCGTGCAAAGCAGATGAACCCAGCGCCTTAGCAAGCAACTACACACAACCTGCACTGTGCAAAAATTATTAAAATTCACCCTGAAGTCCCTTGTGCAAAAATTATTAAAATCCACCCTGAACATCCCTAGTTATCTCATTCGTAGGACACCCTGTATGTATTTCATTCCACTCAATAGAGTTCTTATGCGACCTTCCACTTTCCTCTCATAAAATGAAGACTTTATATTTTAATCTTCTCTCTTCTGACTGGAGAAAATCTTGCAATCCTTATGACCAAACTCCACTTGTTTGGATTTTATATCCACAGACTTAGGTATATAATGTACAAGGAAATACAATGTATTTTCTATATAAGATACTTCCTCTCATAAAATGAAGACTTTATATTTTAATCTTCTCTCTTCTGACTGGAGAAAATCTTGCAATCCTTATGACCAAACTCCACTTATTTGGATTTTATATGCCACAGACTTGGGTATATAATGTACAAGGAAATACCATGTATTTTCTATAAGATACAAAAGTAAATGTTGTATATTTGATACAACATTCATACACACCATTGAATATTATGCAGTTTTAGGGAAATTAAATATGTATGTAGGTAGGTTTGCCTCGTAAGTCTCGTAACTATTCCGTATTTGTGGATAAGGTTATCTTGGGAAGTTTGCAAAATGTTGTATATTTGATACAACATTCATACACACCATTGAATATTATGCAGTTTTAGGGAAATTAAATATGTATGTAGGTAGGTTTGTCTCGTAACTATTCCGTTTTGTGGATAAGGTTATCTTGGGAAGTTTGCCTTTTAACTTCCAAATTAATGTTGTTACCTCCTAACTTGTATTTCAACTTTCTGGTGTCCTCATGTTGACCCAGAGCCAGCAACCCAACGGGAATTATTGTGTCTCTTTTCTCGCCCATCTGATGAGGGACATACCTAACCTACGGGACGGACATTGTAACAGTTCCCTCTATCGCAGAGGTTCTCAAACTGGGGGGGCGTGGAGACAGATCAGGGGGAGCGCGAGCTTTTTCTATAAACCTCCAGTTCTGAAAATCTGTTGTTACCTCCTAACTTGTATTTCAACTTTCTGGTGTCCTCATGTTGACCCAGAGCCAGCAACCCAACGGGAATTATTGTGTCTCTTCTCGCCCATCTGATGAGGGACATACCTAACCTACAGACGGACATTGTAACAGTTCCCTCTATCGCAGAGGTTCTCAAACTGGGAGGCGTGGAGACAGATCAGGGGGAGCGCGAGCTTTTTCTACAAACCTCCAGTTCTGAAAATCCTTAACTTCCAAATTAATGTTGTTACCTCCTAACTTGTATTTCAACTTTCTGGTGTCCTCATGTTGACCCAGAGCCAGCAACCCAACGGAAATTATTGTGTCTCTTCTTGCCCATCTGATGAGGGACATACCTAACCTACAGACGGACATTGTAACAGTTCCCTCTATCGCAGAGGTTCTCAAACTGGGAGGCGTGGAGACAGATCAGGGGGAGCGCGAGCTTTTTCTACAAACCTCCAGTTCTGAAAATCCCCCCGCGCTAACTGCTTGAACCACTGAGGTTGGTTCGTTTTGTTATTTCATAAAACCTATAAATAGGTAACCTACTTACTTGAATATAAAAAAAAA
>NW_007377610.1:23012-33269 GCF_000475195.1 Diaphorina citri | reverse complement strand
GCCAGCCTAGTTAGCTTAGTTGGTAGTGCGTCTGCCTTGTAAGCGCTAGGCCGCGGGTTCGATTCCCGCCCGGGGCGGATTTTGTCCTGATGGGATGATGTTCGTTCTCGGAACGGCTGGCTTTCTCCTATCCTGTCTTCCTTCTCTCTTCGATTACAGTTCCCTCTGTCAAACCTTTTTAAATAAAAAAATCAAATCACCTAGACCTAGACAATTTTTTAACCAGGTAAGTAAGTAGGTACCTTGTATGAATCAGAGTTCTAACTTAACTAACCATCCGACCATGGTTACCTTCTTTTTCGTACAAGCAGCAGAAAATTGTAATAGGTATGGCACAGAAACAAGCATGAGGGATATAGGAAGTGGAGGTTAAATCGTCTATTAAGTCGAAATGTACGAAACAAGAAAAGCAAATTTTATTATTATTGAAGGGAAACAAGCAGGGTCCGTCCCTCCGGGAATTTTTTAGCCCGTAGTGATTAGAGGCGCTACATCTTTTACCCACAGTATTCTAGTGTAATCTCGCTCACCCTCATTCAAACCTACGTTCAGGAAAGCCTTTTCTATGTCACCTACCAATGCACATCTGTACATTCTAAACCGTAATAATAACACGTATCTGAACTACTTTCTTAATTCGCGATTTTCGCGACATTGGCGGCCCAAAAAAAGAAAAAATGGGCCCTAATAAAGGACTAAAAGGTTACAATAACAGTAAGATACCTGACTAATACAATGAACAATATGGTGTACCTGACTGAAACTTTCAAACATTTAAAAAATAATAATCTCTAATACATGTCAGTCCTAAATGTCCTAGCTACAAAAAAACATAGTAATAATTTCATAAATATTCTCAATTAATAAATGACAAATTACAATTTCAAACTGACAAAACCTTCTAAGTAACAATAACCATTTAAGAATCTTTTGAATTTTTTAAACGGAAAAATTGTTTGTGAACTTTTTTTTGATTGGAAATTTATCATACCGCTTTTGTGCAAAATTTTCAATTATTGTTGTTCTTTACGTTAATGGATAATGGCAATCTTTGAAGAAGGAGGAGGAGAAAAAGAGATAAAAAATCAGACCGAAAAAAGAAAGAGATGATAAAAGAAGCTAAAATAAAAATTGTATGAACGCCTGGTAAAAAAAATCATTGTTATGCAATGTGCTCAGCAGTTAACATAAAAAAGCCGAGCTAGAAAGAAGTTGTTAGGAAAGAGTAGAAACTATAGGAAGTTGTGAGAATTGTGAGATAAATAATTAATACCTAACAAAAACAGATTGATTAAAAGGAATCTGAGTAATTAATTCGTTTAAACTTTTTTATCTTTTTCATGTCTCTTGCCATTTTTTTCCTTATTATTCCTGGAGGAGATGAAAATCGAACTAAAAAATATTATTTTAAAATTAATCAACAAGAAGACAAATTGAGATTTATTACTAGTAGGTACTTGTAGAAAAAATCTTGGCATTGTCAATGGAGCAGTTGCAAATGGGTAAAAATTATAAATAAATGGTCGATTCCTATGTAAATAAAATGGGAAAAATCCAAATCTGAGGTCAAAACTCCGAAAAAATAACTGTATAAGGTCGAAAATTCAATTGTTATTTTCCGTTCTAATGAAAGAGTTCAAATATGTGTGACGTCAGACTTTACGCAGTTGTTTTTTTCGTCCGTTAGGTACCGCCATTATGCAAGCGCGCTAGCGGAGGAGCAGCAAGAACTGCACAGAAACGTATGCGCACAAACACACTAATACGTTGCCTGCGAGGGAGCTTTGCTCGGGACATTTGATGTGACGTCATCGCCTACGGGAAGAAAAAGGAAAATTCCGTTGGTCCTCGTGACGTCAGACTTTACGCAGTTGTTTTTTTCGTCCGCTAGGTAGCGCCACTATGCAAGCGCGCTAGCGGAGGAGCAGAAAGAACTGCACAGAAACGTATGCGCACAAACACACTAATGCGTTGCCTGCGAGGGAGGTTTGCTCGGGACATTTGATGTGACGTCATCGCCTACGAAAAGAAAAAGAAAAATTCCGTTGGTCCTTATTTTTCCTGCCCTATGACTTTGAAACATCACCCAAGTAAACGCAACTGATCTATTTTGACGATTTTTCGGAAATACTTTTTTGAAAATACTTTTCCAATTTTTGGCTGGTTTGCACTTTGACACGATTTTTTTTTTCAGACTTACTTTTAGAGGTAAAATTCAAAGTTGAGAATTTTCCTTTCAGAAAGGTTCCTAAGTCCAAAAATTCAGGCATTAATTTATTTCACCCCCCTCCCCCTACCTAGGAAAAGTCAGCCATCTTGTATTTTGACGACCCAATCACAAGTTTAGGATCGATATGTTCCAAATAATTATTTATAATGACCCCCCCCCATGGCTCTCAACTTTAAGTTCACATCTGGCGATGTCATTAGAGAGTGAGAGAGAGAGAGAGGGCAGAGAGAGAGAACGTCATTAGATGGTGAGAAATATAGAAATGCAATATTGAGGGAGAAAGAAGAAAAATAGGAAGGTAAGAAAGAAAGGAAGAAAGAGAGAGAGAGAGACAGAGGGAGAGAGAGAGAGAGAGAAAGAGGGAGAGAGAGAGACAAAGAGACAGAGGGAGAGAGAGAGAGAGAGAGAGAGAGAGAAAAGCAGGATAAGGGGAAAGGTTTTCCTGTTTTAAATTAGAGAGAGAGAGAATGTCATTAGATGGTGAGAAATATAGAAATGCAATATTGAGGGAGAAAGAAGAAAAATAGGAAGGTAAGAAAGAAAGAAAGAGAGAGAGAGAGGGAGAAAGAGAGAGAAAGAGAAAGAGACAGAAGGAGAGAGAGAGAGAAAGAGAAAGAGACAAAGAGACAGAGGGACAGAGAGAGAGAGAAGCAGGATAAGGGCAAAGGTTTTCCTGTTTTAAATTAGAAAAGAAAAATAACGGTAATAACGCAGACTCTCTTTCTCTCTCTCTCTCTCTGTTAAGATTTCATTTTCACTCTCCTAGGTATTTCTATTTTAGTTCCTGTCTAATGACAAGAATAGCGTCTAGAAAAAAGAAGGAGGAAGAGAAGAAGAAGAAGGAGGAGGAGGAGAAGGAGGAGGAGAAGAAGAAGGAAGAAAAGGAGAAGGAGAATAAATAGGTACTCGAGAGGAAGTCTGGGATTGAAAGAAAAGAATATATATAAGTACGGGCACGAAGATGAAAACTGAGTTTTGATTTTCATGGAAAAGTGGTGATACCTACGGAGAGGCCCTTACAAAAACTCGTGTACCTATCTTAATGAATATATTCGAGAGTCAACTTAATTTTCTTTGGAACTGATTCTCAACAACATTCTTCAGTAGAAAACCTGTTTTTTATCCTTCTTAAATTAAATCTCTTCGAAAAGTTTACCCACAGGTGGGGTTAGAGGCCCTTCTTATTTCAATCCCGTCAATTATGTAGATCGTGTACCTACTCGTTTCCGTTCACCTCATTAAGGGACCATTAGTAATTCCACGTTTTTACCTCAACACCTCATTAAATTAATTGAGCTCAAACTCAAAAGATCTCTGAGTAGCGCAGCGTGGAATGAAATGGCTTGTATAATATTGGCGGTGCGGACCTTTTACTCGCGAAGTTTGGGAGAGAAATTCAATTTGGGAAACTCTCTTTGGAAAAATTAGAATGTTTTGTATTGAATTTGCTGAAATTGAATTTGTAGATCTTCTAGTTATCTAGCTCGTGTAAACTTTGGTTAGGTTTGACCACTTTGGTAGGCTTAGACAAAATTTGGTTTTATTATACGTATACCTACGTAGTTATGTAAAGATTTTAAAGAATTATTAGGGACATACATAGTTAGGTAGGTACATTTTTCAGGTACGTTTTTTTCTGTGTACGTATATTTCAGAGTGAAAACTCCTTGGTGAAATCTTCAGATGGTTTTTGTCTTGCTTGGTGTCAATCATAGGGACCACAAGAAGTAAGAGGGTCGAAATTTCGGTACCACGGGGAGGTTGGGGTAGAGAGCGAGAGATGAGAGAAGAGAGGGAGAGAGAGAAAAGAGGGAGAGAGAGAGGGAGAGAAAGAGAAGGGGAGCGATGAAATTTATACAAATTTGAAATGCAGAGAGTCCTGATGATGAAAATTATAATACTTGATTTCATATTAAATTTTATTTCCTTCTGTTTGACTCATATACAGGGCGAGATTATGAGATTGTTTTCTTGTGGTTCAAAGTTCAAGGCCAATAACTACCTAACTTTGAAGAAAGGGGTCAAACTACCCATCTAATACCTATAACGTCCTGCGATGGGGGGGGGGGAACTGTAACAAAAGGAGGTCTTATCGTCTCGAAATCGAAGAGAGGTCAGGGAAAAGCCAGCCGTCCTGAGAGCGAACCAAATAATCTGTAGATATAGGATGAAGTTATAATTATTATTATGTAGGTACCTATAACGTCCATGAAGTATACCAATAAAACTGTAACAAAAGGAGGTCTTATCGTCTCGAAATCGAAGAGAGGTCAGGGTCAGGGAAAAGCCAGCCGTCCTGAGAGCGAACCAAATAATCTGTAGATATAGGATTATAGGATGAAGTTATACCTAATTATTATTATGTAGGTACCGAGATGTTTATCTCCATTCGTCTACTTTTATGAATTTTATACATTTCTTCTATCTGCTTAATTCGCTTAATCGTAGTTGGCGTTTAAAATGAAAACACACTGATTTTTGTTCTTGAACTTTTTATTTCCTACAACAATAATAATAAAATGAATATAAAATAAATGATATCGAATGAATAATTCATTGCAATACAAAAGCCGAGATTGTCATTATTTTAATCGCAAAAAGAAGGAAAATTATAAAAATGCAAAAACTTTATCGATTGAAAATCTACCTTTTAGCTACCTATATTACCTTGTACCTTTTTTTTTTATTTACATAATACATAGTCGGGTCTTGCCTGTGTTTATTTAAATATAAAATGTTTGTTCAAACTATATAGCTTTGTTTAAGTTGATGTAATCCAAATTCGTGATGTACCATAAACCAATGCAAGAACGCATCAGTCATTCAAGAGATGTGTTATCTACCCTGATATATATCTATTTATACCCTTAGGTATACTAACTGGAAACCTACCTTGTATCTACTGATGGTAAAAGACGAGGAATTTATGAAGGAAACGATTCATTAGGAATCGATCTTTTTCCTCCTCCTCCTCCTCCTCCTCCTCTTCCTCCTCCTCTTCCTCTTCCTCCTCCTCCCCCTCCTCTTTCTCCCCCTCATCCTCTTCCTCTTCCTCCTCTTCCTCCTCCTCCTCCTCCTCTTCTTCTTGTTTTTATTTTATTTCCAAGAAGAAGGATGAACTATTTGATAAAAATAGTTCATCCTTCAAACTTGCCTTTTCTCATACTTCTTCTTTCTCTTCAGAATAAATTGCTAAAGTTAGTTCTTGGAAATTCCGATGATATAATACTTCCCTTATCATTATCTTATCATTGCCATCTCTTCTGCGCTTTCTTTTGGATTTTTTAAACGGAAAAATTGTTTGTGAACTTTTTTTTGATTGGAAATTTATCATACCGCTTTTGTGCAAAATTTTCAATTCTTGTTCTTTACGTTAACGGATAATGGCAATCTTTGAACAATTATCAAAAGAAGGAGGAGGAGAAAAAGAGATAAAAAATCAGACCGAAAAAAGAGATGATAAAGAAGCTAAAATAAAAATTGTATGAACGCCTGGTAAAAAAAAATCATTGTTATGCAATGTGCTCAGCAGTTAACATAAACAGCCGAGCTAGAAAGAAGTTGTTAAGAGAGAGTAGAAAATATAGAAAGTTGTTAGAATTGTGAGATAAATAATTAATAACAAAAACAGATTGATTAAAAGGAATCTGAGTAATTAATTCGCTTAAACTTTTTTATCTTTTTCATGTCTCTTGCCATTTTTTTTTCTTAATTATTCCTGGAGGAGATGAAAATCGAACTAAAAAAAGGAAGGAAAAGGAATTTTAATTGTGTTAAGCATAAATGCTTGTCACCAAGGGCGCTCAACCCTATGCCCGCGGGCCACGAAGTGGCCCGCGAACGATTTTTGAGTGGCCCGCGAACGATTTTTGAGACCACGAGGTGGCCCGCGAACGATTTTTGAGTGGCCCGCGAACGATTTTTGAGAGAAACAGGAAAACCTGGCATTGAGAAATACAAAATACAGATCGAAAACCTATTAAAGAAAATATTCAAAATCCCTGTTCCATCAACGAATCCCAAATGTTAAATTATCCAGTATTAATTCAACAAGAATTAGTAGAAATTCAGAACCATTCTGTTTTGAAGCATATGTTTGAAGAATCCACTACATCAGAGCTAAACATAAACACGGAATCAATCGTCAAAATTTGGAAAAAAAAAGTTCCAAAAGACCAATTTTTCGTGTTATGTGACCTTGCTCAACAAATTCTTTCAAGATTTGGGTCTACTTATGTGTGTGAAAAACTCTTTTCGACACTAACTTTTGTTAAAAATAAATATAGGTCCACACTCTCTTCCAATCACATCAGGGACGTAGTTTTATTGGCAACCATACCGAACTACATCCAAACATAGAAAGATTGATACAAGATTATGTGTGTTTAATTAAATGAGTTTAATTCTGATTAAATGTTTTTAAATTTGGGTTTTCTGTTAAAAGTTAGGACTTTTAACAGAAAACCTTGTTTCATACTAATATTATTGTTATGAGTTATGAGTTATGAGTAGGTATTATTGTTAAGAGCTTTGTACAAGCAATCACACAGTCAAACGTATCATGTGGCCCGCGGCCTGATCTGGTATCCAAAATTTGGCCCGCCTTCAAAAAAGGTTGAGCGCCCTTGCTTGTCACAAATGTCGTTCCCTGCTTAATGCTCTACGCTAAATTTTATGGCTTGACTTGGACTCGAACCACCAACCTCCAGATCCGAAGTCCACTGCGCTAACCACTACACCACTGAGGTTGGTGTTGAAAATCGAACTAAAAAATATTATTTTAAAATTAATCAACAAGAAGACAAATTGAGATTTCTTACTTACTTACCTCTACCTCTCCCACTCTTCTCTCATCCTACCTTTCTTCCTTTTCACGTATCTGAACTACTTTCTTAATTCGCGATTTTCGCGACAGGGGGGGCGTGAAAAAATGAGAATATGCTCAAAGGGGGCCATGCAAAAAAGTTTGAGAACCACTGCTCTATCGCAAAACCAGAGAGTGCTCTTAGAGTGCTTAGAAACTGAAGATTTTAATTTTATATCTACCTACCTATCTATTATAAACAATGGAAACATAATTCAAAAGTATAGATAGGTAGGTAGGTATAGGTAGGTACATATTATTAAAAAAAAAAGAAAACTTTGAAATTCATCATTTTTTTACATTTTTCATAATAGATAATAATAATTATTGTTGGAAGTTTTTCATTATTCTTTCACTTTATTAATCCCCGAAAGTTTTGCTCTTGTCTGATGTACAAAACAATGCTTGTACCGCCGCGCCGTACCAAAGGGCCGCGCGCTGGGCTGGGGGAAAAAAGTTAATTTTTTTCAACATCTGTTTGATTAAAAATTTAAACTGGAGCAGCGAAAAAAAATATGAAGAGAAAAAAATAATAAAATTAAAAGAATGAAAAAAGTGGAAAAATTCACAAACGACGACGGTGCTTCATTTAACTGGCATGGATTAATTTAACTTTGTTGTTGGATCCTCTCGGTTTAATTTTCTAGCGAGTTAGTTGAAACGTCCGGGTTAACGTTTAATTATTTCCAGAGTAGGTTAGGATAGAGATTTTCTAGCAACACCGGACCTCGGTATAGTAAATCATTGAGGCTGGGTTTCGACCTATTCTGACGGGCTGATGCGTCCATAACAAAGCGGACTTTGGTCGTGGCACTATCTTCCTTTATAACGGCGTGATACGGAAAATAACACGACTTCTTACCTAAATCTTCCTCGGCAACCCTTTCTAAAATAGTAAAAATGCGTCGAAATGTTTCGTGTAATATACACACTGGCGTGCTCAGGCCAGAACTTGGCCTGGCGCACTGCCGTGCGCCTAGATATACAGAGCTTTAGGTGAAGGGAAGATTCCGTCAGCGTTTGTTTTAGTTAGTTAAACTTTTTCTGTAGATATTATTATTTTTTTTCTATTTATTTACTTTCTTTTGTAAGCTGTAAAAGGAACGAACGTCCAATTTTCCAAAATCTGAATTTGGGTTAATTTTTTGTATGAGATTGTAGGTAGGTACACTGTAGTATAAAACTAGATCTCATTTTATGGAAATGTAATATATTAAATATACAGGTATTAAATACATACACAGAGGCATATTATTAATTATACAGAGGCGTATTGAACCCACAATCAATGCAAAAGTTCAAAGAGCATCCCACTCGTTTCTATATGTAGGTATTTTCAATACAAAATAATCCAATCAAACATAACATAGCATAATGATTATACTTGTAACTACACTTCAACACACATCATAACATACAGGGTGTATAAAAGTTAAAGTGCCAAAAAAGGGTTCTCTTGACTTTCTTCAAAAAATTGCAACTTAGTTTTTGCAGGACAACTGAGAACCCTTGTAGCGCTCATTGAGAGCATTTGCAGACTTCCATTCGCACAGGAAAAGTTTCTTTTTAAACCAATAAATCACCCCTTTAAGTTTGGTACGTTAATTTCTGGACACCCTGTATATCACAGTTCATCAAACACAGACAAACAAACACACGAATCACAATTTATACTTGACGAGTTGTATTCAAAAAGGGCACGAAGATGAAAACTGAGTTTTGATTTTCATGGAAAAGTGGTGATACCTACGGAGAGGCCCTTACAAAAACTCGTGTACCTATCTTAATGAATATATTCGAGAGTCAACTTAATTTTCTTTGGAACTGATTCTCAACAACATTCTTCAGTAGAAAACCTGTTTTTTATCCTTCTTAAATTAAATCTCTTCGAAAAGTTTACCCACAGGTGGGGTTAGAGGCCCTTCTTATTTCAATCCCGTCAATTATGTAGATCGTGTACCTACTCGTTTCCGTTCACCTCATTAAGGGACCATTAGTAATTCCACGTTTTTACCTCAACACCTCATTAAATTAATTGAGCTCAAACTCAAAAGATCTCTGAGTAGCGCAGCGTGGAATGAAATGGCTTGTATAATATTGGCGGTGCGGACCTTTTACTCGCGAAGTTTGGGAGAGAAATTCAATTTGGGAAACTCTCTTTGGAAAAATTAGAATGTTTTGTATTGAATTTGCTGAAATTGAATTTGTAGATCTTCTAGTTATCTAGCTCGTGTAAACTTTGGTTAGGTTTGACCACTTTGGTAGGCTTAGACAAAATTTGGTTTTATTATACGTATACCTACGTAGTTATGTAAAGATTTTAAAGAATTATTAGGGACATACATAGTTAGGTAGGTACATTTTTCAGGTACGTTTTTTTCTGTGTACGTATATTTCAGAGTGAAAACTCCTTGGTGAAATCTTCAGATGGTTTTTGTCTTGCTTGGTGTCAATCATAGGGACCACAAGAAGTAAGAGGGTCGAAATTTCGGTACCACGGGGAGGTTGGGGTAGAGAGCGAGAGATGAGAGAAGAGAGGGAGAGAGAGAAAAGAGGGAGAGAGAGAGGGAGAGAAAGAGAAGGGGAGCGATGAAATTTATACAAATTTGAAATGCAGAGAGTCCTGATGATGAAAATTATAATACTTGATTTCATATTAAATTTTATTTCCTTCTGTTTGACTCATATACAGGGCGAGATTATGAGATTGTTTTCTTGTGGTTCAAAGTTCAAGGCCAATAACTACCTAACTTTGAAGAAAGGGGTCAAACTACCCATCTAATACCTATAACGGCCTGCGATGGGGGGGGGGACGTCTACTGACATAAAAGTCTACTAGTAAATAAAATATAGTAAAATAATAGATACACACATCCCTTGTATTCTTTAGTCTTCTTGTTTTTAGTGCACACAAAAGTTTAAATTTGTGCGGTTGATGTCTACATTCGCTTAGATTCGTCTATCTTCTTCTACGATATCTTTAAGTAATTTTCTCTGCCTTACCTCTATTTGTAGCCATGGATGTAGTATTATTAATATTGAACGTAGGATATAAAAAAACCATTCATGTCAATAAACCAAGCGAGAGTCTGCCGACGAAAAGGGCGACTCGGAGAGAAGCTAAAGCTCCTGCTATTCTCGGAGCGAAAAACAATGTTCTAAG
>NW_007377610.1:12767-22846 GCF_000475195.1 Diaphorina citri | reverse complement strand
AATCCACTGAGATAACTTTTCATACAACTCTTCTGACTGTTGAGGTACCAAAACCTCTAACTGAGCCTCATCTTCTATTGCCGCTTCTAGCAAATCTCTCCTTTGAGAGTAGACCTCTAATCTGGCCTTAGAACGACCAACTACTAATCTAATAGACTCAGCAGTCTCTTCTGTGTACTCGTCTTCTACATCTCCGATTTGAGATAAAACAGCCTCTAATCCACCCAACTCATTCCTACTTCTAGTATAATTTCTCTTTAAAACTGTAGTCATGGTGGATAAAGAAAACAATACAAATAAAAATCAAAATTAGAGACAAAAACATGAACATACAAAAAAGAAAGGAATAAAAATCCAAGTACCTAGATACCTACATTTCGCTACTAGCAATTTTTCTCAAGGAATAAAATATTTACGTATCTTTGAATAACAACAACATCTCGCGCGGATGAATACGCTGGACTTAGGAAGTAGGAGAATGAAGTCACGGGGTCAAGGTCATCGCACGTCCTTTCCATCCCTCAAACATCGGCTTCTCTCTTTTAGACTCTATGGCTACTTCACAGCGACTCTAATGGCTACTTCCTAGCTACTCTAATGGCTGCTACATAGTGACTCTATCGGCTACTACATTGTGACTCTATCGGCTGTATTTTCTTCTGCTCCTCTACACTTCTGCTTTGTTCGTGAAATGTTTGTACTCTTCTGCGTTGATGAAATGAAATTTTGAAATGTATGTACACTTATGAGGAGAATGTTTTTAAACTGGAACGCAATTTCTACTTGAAAAATGTTACTGGATTCACTGTCTTTTATAAAATGTTTATCTGGAATGAATATTTTCTTCTGCTCCTCTACACTTCTGCTTTGTTCGTGAAATGTTTGTACTCTTCTGCGTTGATGAAATGAAATTTTGAAATGTATGTACACTTATGAGGAGAATGTTTTTAAACTGGAACGCAATTTCTACTTGAAAAATGTTACTGGATACTGGATTCACTGTCTTTTATAAAATGTTTATCTGGAACTACTGGAACTACCTCTTACCCAAAGTGGGTAACCACACGCTCTGCTACCAAACAAGCTGTGGGGTTTTTTCGGCCTTCTTCTTCTTCCTAACCCGCCGTTCCCCCAACCCACAACCTGTTAAATTTGAATGGGGAAAAAAAACTAACACTTTGAACTTCTGATTAGAACTTGGAATATTTATACACATAAAGTTTATTGATATTTTCAGACAGGTTATTTAACACTTACAAATAACCTGTTAAATTTGAATGGGGAAAAAAAACTAACACTTTGAACTTCTGATTAGAACTTGGAATATTTATACACATAAAGTTTATTGAGATTTAAGACAGGTTATTTAACAGTTGACAAATTATGGTCTCTTATTGAACTTATTAGGTCTTTCTGGTTACAAATAATTTGAATGGGGAAAAAAGACTAACACTTGATTTGAACTTCTGATTAGAACTTGGAATATTTATACACATAAAGTTTATTGATATTTAGACAGGTTATTTAACACTTACAAACAAAGGTCTCTTATTGAACTTATTAGGTCTTTACTGATTACAAAGTACTTGGAAAAAAATCACTCGGTCTTTCTTCTACTTACTTAATGTCTTCTGCTACACTTTACTTCTGATACACTTCCTACTAATCACTTTCTTCACTACTGCCTTTCAACTACTAAACTTCACTTGTACTAATTACACTTTCTATGAGATCCCCCTTGCTATATCACCCTCTTCTCTAACTTTGGATCTCACAAAAAACTATAACTGAATACAAAACTAAAATTCCCTTCAAAGGCTTGATCGCTCTATCACGACTCTATGGCTACTTCCTAGCTACTTTCTATGAGATCCCCCTTGCTATATCACCCTCTTCTCTAACTTTGGATCTCACAAAAAACTATAACTGAATACAAAACTAAAATTCCCTTCAAAGGCTTGATCGCTCTATCACGACTCTATGGCTACTTCCTAGCTACTCTAATGGCTGCTACATAGTGACTCTATCGGCTACTACATATTGACTCTATCGACTGCTACATAGTGACTCTCTCAGCTACTACATGGTGACTAATCTTACATTCCTTCTCTTCCCTGCTTCCCGCATCTCGAAAACTTTCTCCTCTCCCACTCTTCTCTCATCCTACCTTTCTTCCTTTTCACGTATCTGAACTACTTTCTTAATTCGCGATTTTCGCGACATTGGCGGCCCAAAAAAAAGAAAAATGGGCCCTAATAGGACTAAATGAGGTTACAATAACAGTAAGATACCTGACTAATACAATGAACAATATGGTGTACCTGACTGAAACTTTCAAACATTCAAAAAACAATAATCTCTAATACATGTCAGTCCTAAAGTCCTAGCTACCTTTTGGATTTTTTAAACGGAAAAATTGTTTGTGAACTTTTTTTTGATTGGAAATTTATCATACCGCTTTTGTGCAAAATTTTCAATTCTTGTTCTTTACGTTAACGGATAATGGCAATCTTTGAACAATTATCAAAAGAAGGAGGAGGAGAAAAAGAGATAAAAAATCAGACCGAAAAAAGAGATGATAAAGAAGCTAAAATAAAAATTGTATGAACGCCTGGTAAAAAAAAATCATTGTTATGCAATGTGCTCAGCAGTTAACATAAACAGCCGAGCTAGAAAGAAGTTGTTAAGAGAGAGTAGAAAATATAGAAAGTTGTTAGAATTGTGAGATAAATAATTAATAACAAAAACAGATTGATTAAAAGGAATCTGAGTAATTAATTCGCTTAAACTTTTTTATCTTTTTCATGTCTCTTGCCATTTTTTTTTCTTAATTATTCCTGGAGGAGATGAAAATCGAACTAAAAAAAGGAAGGAAAAGAGTCTCGCCGTAAAGGGGGGGGGGGGGGGGTCCGAGTCCCCTCGGCCTCCTCCCCTGAATACGGTCCTGATAGGTAGGGAGCTAGGGTAGGTGTAACACGTTATAAAATATGAACAAGGCAAGGCGTAGTCAGCAACTTTTATATGAACTTCTGCTGTGACATTTTGTTAGCAACTTTTTATTTTCCCCGTAATTTCATTTTCACAAAGTTGTTAAAAAACACAATTTAACCGGATATGTGTGAAACGACGATGTTCATGTAAATGCCACCGGAAATCTCTACATTATATTTTCTCATTCTAACTAGCATGCTTTCTCATTTGTTTCTTTGTATTCTCACATTATACCTACCTACTCTCACACTCTCTGTAGCTATCCACCTAATATACTCTCACTTCACTCTGTATACCTACGTACATACCTACTCTCAGATAGTAGGTATGAACGTGCTTTCCATTTTCGTTGGAAATTAAATAGGAAAGTATATCTAAAGAGAGAAATTACAAAACTAACGGTAGGTATACCTATAATTTTTTGTAATTTTGGCACATCCACTAACTACAGACCTTTTGTTTAGACCGGGATAAAGGAACTTTTCAGTGAGATTCAGTGTCATCCTATAAATATCTGTACGATTCTATATTTTATTCTTCTCTATTCTCGCGCGAACGTCAAGAGTTCGAAGCGCCGCCCGGCCTATATTAACACGAAACAGAATTTCATCGTTTTTCGGCATTTTCAGCTCAACTTTTCTCCCACTTCCCTTTAACTTTAAGCAAAATAAATTTTATTTGATATTCCTGGTCGGACGTGAAAATGGATGCGAAATCTCCAAATTTTCTTCTAATGTGATTAGAGCTTGAAATATTTCCTTTCCATGTTAGTGATTTTTGTACAAAAATGTCACCTGAAGAATCACCTATACGAGTATATCACCCATATTCCCTGTTTCTCTGTTTCACAGAACTCCACCTCGCCCTACTGTTACACCTCCACGCTAAGTTTCACTGCTGTTGCACCAAGTGACGCAGGCCAGTATCTGTTTCTAGTCAAGTCTGCCCGGGGCCTGGCTGAGGCTTCCATAGTACTGAGCACAGCCCTAGCTAAGGATTCACCCGGTAGTCATAGCAACGTGGTGATAACACCGACCAGTGGGACTCCTAGACTGGAGACCGTGGGTTCGATGCTGTTGCTCGTGTTGTTAGTGCTGTGTTGGAATACGTAACATATTTGAGATGTATATTTAATACCTATGTTTATATTAAGGCTGAGAGGCCATGTTGTTGTGTCAATGAAGTATACCAATAATTTTTACTGACGTAGTTTTTACTTGTGGTTATTTAAGTTGTTTTTATTTTTTTAACTCTGCGAAATCCGAAAATGGTGTGAGGGTCTTTTCATGAGACCGTTGTCAAAATATACAGAATGAATACCTAATATTGACCGAGTATAGGTGTCTACACTACCAATAGTCAATTTGAGCTACATATGGGACTTTCAAAAGTCGAGGAACATTCAAGATCAATTTTAGTCAATCCTTTAACATAATATTTATAATTATTATTACCAGGGATAAAAATATGTTAAAGGCTCACAGTGAATGCTTGGTAATTTGGTGGAATAGCTTCATCAGGGAGTATTAGGTAGGTACCTATACCCTGCCACCATGTAGAAAGCCATGTAGAACGAGCATTATTTTCGAAACCTGAAGATTATTATTATTACTTCTAGCAGTAAACAGGAATATTGAATTATTTTACTATAATTTATTATTTTAGCGTTAGTTCTTTGTTAAAATATTACGCTGTTAGCTAAGATTGTTTTCCTGATTTTATTTATCCCGCGCCAGAGTGTGAATTTAGCTAGGATTTCAATTATTTCATTATTTTTGTAAGGTTTATATACATTATTTAAAATTATACCTATGTTATTTCATGATGTTGTATATTGATATAATCCGTGTAAAACTGAGTTATATATTTTTTACTATACCAAACATTATAGCTTGTAAATAATTATGTTACCTACAGGATGTAAAAAATAGTCATGTTACAGGAGGTTTCTGGAATGTTGGTCATTCTAACATGAGCTAAGAGCCAAAATTTAGACTCGCATGCTTCCAGAAAAAGGAACAAATTTGTAACAAAAGTTGGCTCGGCTATTTTAAGAGCTGAGAGCCAATATTCAATTATTTAGATACGAAAAAATTCCATTTAGGTTAGATAAGTTGTAGATTACTTAGGCATGCTACTCGTAATTAAAAAATAAACGAATAATGTATTCAATAAAATTTAGTAAGAAATATTCAATTATCTGTCCATAAAAAAAATCCTTTGTTTAATATTTAGGTATGTTAATAAGATAATAGGTATTGTGGGGAAGTTTAATAAATACTTAAGTAGGTATCATGATTGACAGGGTAGGTAAGTAGGTAATAGAGAGAGAGAGAGAGAGAGAGAGAGAGAGAGAGAGAGAGAGAGAGAGAGAGAGAAAACTTTATCCGACCAGTAGGCAGTAGGTATAGTAAGTACCTAAAATTGAATAAGGTGTCCAAGATTTTCGGTCAGCAAAATTAAAAGTTTAGAAGTCCACTTGGTCCACCTAGTCGTTCCGAGAACGAACCTTGTCCGTTGAGGATAAAGCTTGCCCCGGGCGGAAATCGAACCCGCGACCTAGCGCTTACAAGGAAGACTGTCAAATCTTCTGAGCGAGATTTGTGAGATGTCTCACCTACTTCCCCATTACTTTGCATGTATAGGAAGCTGTGTGGTGCTAACATAAAATATTATTATTGTAAGTAACGTTATAATGATGTGTAAATGTGTAATTCTGTATTTGCTATTCAATATAAGCCATTACACTTAGCTGAGTCAATAAAAATAAATAAATAAAACCAATAAAGTAAAATAATAATTAATTTATTTATTAATGATGTAAAGAAAGTTTCAATCACCTATTGTTGTTATTCTTTAGTTTCTTCAGGTGTTAAGAACTGGTAGCTAGCGGCAGCGATAGTAATTTGAATACATCAGTTCCTAGTGGATCACTAAAGTTAAGCAAAGTTGCGCTTGGTTGGTATCCAGATGAATGACCAACTGACCATCTAGAAAAGGCATTTTCCCAACCCCACTCGGTCTGGGGAGTTTAATGTGAGGAAGTGGGTAGCTTGTAAAATAACACGTGCAAATCTATGCGTAATAATCGCCTTCAAATTGAAGTTAGGCAACATGCGCTACATTTCGAAATTGAATGCACGTTGCATGCAGAAATAAAATGAAGGCGTATCTACAACAGCTGATTTCGAAAAGAACTTTTGCACATAATTTGTAGCCAAGTTCACACAGGTGCTCTAAAGTTTCTTTTTTTTTTTTCGAAGAAAAAATAGAAAAATTTGCTCTGCTCCCTTGCAACTTGAACTTGCAAGTCGCTTTTTCGACTGCCAGTTTTCTCTTCTAGAAATCTAGAACCGTGGAAATTTCCCGAAACCGGCTTGTGAACAATGGCTGACACTAAACTCTATGAAGTATTGGGGGTGTCCAAGTCTGCATCAGATCAGGAAATCAAAAAGGTAAGTTGAAATCAAGTTGGTGTTCATGTTGAGTTGGAACTCATTGTGGCTTTGGCTTGACTGCGAGCCCTTGTCCCTTGTGGAGTTATCTAAAACAAAATAAATAAAACGCAAAGGAAAACGGTATTCCTAATATTCTATGGACATTATTTTAATATGACACTTCAAGACCCACTCTTGTATTTGATATTTCAACATAAAGACAGCTATGACTGTCACACTCGAGTGATTTGACAAAGAAGAAAAAACAATGGGGTTTACCAATGAGTCTTGTTTGCATTGTAATGTATTCTTGCTATCTCATGGGTACACAAGTCCAGAGGGAAATAGGAGGGAGCTGATTTGATTTTTGGAGAGTCTTGTTTTTAAATTCTTACTAATGGCTTTTTTTGCTTTTTTTCTCAGGCTTATCGTAAATTAGCAAAGGAATTTCATCCAGACAAGAACCCAGAAGCTGGGGATAAATTCAAAGAAATTTCCTTTGCTTACGAAGTTTTATCCGATGAAAAGAAAAGAGCTACCTATGACCGATATGGAATCCAAGGTAAGAAATGCTGATCTTGGGATCAGCCTTACATGTTACAATGTTCTTATAAAATTTCATCATCAAGGAGTTGTGGGTTATTCCATAAAGCCCTCTTATCACTCCTTTTCTTTCTATTCAGAGCACATTTTGTTGTGTTTTGACTCTCAATTCATTACTCTACTTTGGTGTCAATATCAAAAGGGGGCTTTGTTGTAAAAAAATAAACATAAGTACTGTATTGTTTTGTACAAAGCATATGGTACCTGAGATCTATCAATGTGATTTCTCAATATTTAGCCTTGAGATACCATGTTTTACTTATAGTATATTACACAATGCACATTTCGATCATTCGAACACCATTAGGTGGGTATGTCAATATTTCACGAAAACACTAACGTAAAACCATGTAAATCGGTAACACGGTAACATTTAACACTAAAACACGGGAAATAAAATAAAGAGCTGGTGATTCAAACCATTGTCAAAGTCGACTGAATTTTACGGTTATTGTTTTTATTTTGAATGATATCATGTCGATCAATCAGTTGTTTTAAGGGGGATGTTGTAGGTTCTGTCTGGCGCAAAGTATTCAAATGTTTGTTTATTATGGAAGTCTGTAGCAACATTCAGGAAATTATGTTTACCTACCTATGTTTACCTACTTGCTCAAACCATATTATTGATTCAAGATTATTTTCATCTCCCTGCAGGTATTAAAGAGAAGGCTGGTGGTGGTGGAGCAGACTTCAGTGATGATCTGATATCTCAGTTGTTCGGTGGTCGACTGTTTGGTATGGGAGGTCCATTTGGTGGTCATTCCAGAGGTCGTCCACATCGAGGTGAAGACACAGTACATCCACTCAAGTGAGTTTTATCCTTATCAAATGGAAATAATCCAACCTGGCTAAAAGAAGGGAAGGAAAAAATCAAGTTATGCCTCCAATTCCAGCCACCCATGTGTCAAACAGTTGGCATGTGTGTGGTAAAAAAGATTGAGTTCTAGGTCTGAAGCTTTCTCCACCACATTCTAATGTCTGTCAGATGTCTTAGTATGAGTGGCTGTAAGATTAATTTTAGGCAAGGTGCAATAAAAGGTCACTTTTCCCCCAATGATATTATTTTGATTTTTTCTAGTAAGGAAGTAAAACATGGTCACTTGTTCAGGCTGTCAGTAGCCGCGCCGGAATCAAGATTGTGCTGTCTCGCTGGAGAGTGAAATATGTGCTGTCCGAGAGTTGCCAGTCGCTTCGCTCCGGAATCCCGCTAGTTCATCCCGAGGCATGGCCAAGCTTGTGGAAAAGGCATGGCCGAACTTGTATTTTTATCAAACTAAAAACATAAACGAAACTCAATATTAGGCGAGCGAGGAAAAGTTTTCTCTCCCTCAGTCTCTGCACTCTGTGTATTTCTTATGGTGATTTTAGCGATCAAAAATTGATCATATCTCAGGATCGGTTTAGATTTTCGCAAAATCCTTTCTTATTGCACACCTAGACCATAAAAGGAATATTCCTACCAAATTTCAGCTTTCTAGGTGTTGTGATTCTCGAGATAGAGCAATCAGTGTGTGAAATGTGAATGAGTGAATGGATCTTGTTCTTATAATATAAGATTTGAATTAATTGATTTTATGTTTTTCCCCCTTCAGAGTATCACTTGAAGACCTATACAATGGTAAAACCACCAAGTTACAACTCACCAAAAGTGTCATCTGCTCAACTTGCAATGGGTAGGTTTGTAATGTAATGGGTACTTTCTCAACTTGTAACGGGTAGGTTTGTAGTGCAATGGGTACTTTCTCAACTTGCAACGGGTAGGTTTGTAATGTAATGGGTACTTTCTCAACTTGCAAGGGGTAGGTTTGTAGTGCAATGGGTACTTTCTCAACTTGCAACGGGTAGGTTTGTAGTGCAATGGGTACTTTAGAAATGTTTTGATTAATTTAATATGTTTGAAATGCAATCAGTAAACTTTAAAGTAACAAAGTATTCTTGCTGTTTAGGTAGGATGATAGGTACACAGCTGTGTACTTTCTTACACAAAGTTTAGCACCATTTTACATGGAATTCTCAATAGGTACAACGCTGTGTTCTTTCTTACCAAAAGTTTAGCCCCATTTTACATGGAATTCCCCCCCCCCCCCCCAAATAATTGTAAATTGTAAAAGGCGAAAGATTTATTCTTCCTGAAGAGAAGCAAAATAGGATTGTTTGTTCTTTAATGAATTCAGGCTTTTTTACTTGACTCTAACAAATATCTCATGATTTCTGTTCCTCAGGAAAGGTAGTAAATCTGGAGCTACGTTCACCTGTGCTTCTTGTAGAGGCTGTGGGTTCAAAATACATCACAGGATTATTGGACCTAACATGACTCAACAGATTCAGGTAAACTATTAACATCATTACAACAAGTGAACAGTGTGCATTTTTTTCCTGCTTAATTCCTTCCTATTTTATATGGGTTCCAGTCATTGACAACCAACTGTAGACTACTGAAGAGGGGAAAATACCGCTTGAAATTGAAAATTTACACTTCACATTGTGCAATATTTTTGTCAGCTCTCATGGTGTAGTGGTTACTGCGCTCGCCTTGCACGCGGGAGACCCGGGATCGATTCCCGGCGTGGTCAAGAAATTTGTATCATCCAAATGATTGATTCCGTGACTGGCTGTTGCGGGGCCCACTCAGCCTCGTGAGGAAAATGAGTAGCTATGACATATAAATGCGCATAGCGACCGGTGCCAGCATGGTAGGTAAACATTGGATTTTAGGATTATTGAGATATTGGGAAAATCCTACAATGCTGCAGTGAGCACCAAAGTTGTGACATAATAACACAAAGAAACTGCATTTACATTTACATTATGCAATATTTTGATACCTATGCAATGGTTTTAAAGAATAATATTAATGTTATAACTTTTGTTCTATGGAACATGGTATGAGCCAGATTTTATACATTGAATCCCTTGGGTAATTTTTTCATCATGTGATTCATGTGCCTTGGGCCTGTTCTAGAATCCCCATGTAATTTTTTCATCATGTGATTCATGTGCCTTGGGCCTGTTCTAGAATCCCCATGTAATTTATTCATCATGTGATTC
>NW_007377610.1:0-12757 GCF_000475195.1 Diaphorina citri | reverse complement strand
GGGCCTGTCAAACAGAGAGATGAATAAATTACATGGGGATTCTAGAACAGGCCCAAGACACATGAATCACATGATGAATAAATTACATGGGGATTCTAGAACAGGCCCAAGGCACATGAATCACATACATACATACATATGTAATTTATTCATCATGTGATTCATGTGTCTTGGGCCTGTTCTAGAATCCCCATGTAATTTATTCATCTCTCTGTTTGACAGGCCCGCTGTTCAGATTGCCAAGGAGAAGGTGAAGTGATGAACGAGAAGGATAGATGTGGTAGTTGTGCCGGGAGAAAGACATTGAGTGTGAAGAAGGTACTTGAGGTGAATGTGGACAAGGGTATGAAGGAAATGCAGAAGATTTACTTCCGTGGAGAAGGAGATCAACAGGTAAGGGGAAAAAAAATTGAAACAATATTGCATGTAAGTAGATTATTGTATATTTCATACACAAAAAGCCCACTCCAAGGCTTAGGTGTTGTGGCAAACAGCCCTAAAGGATGGGTTAAGAATGTTAAGATTGTACAAAGTACATGAATTCAGTCTAGTAATCTCATACTTTGTGCTGATTCATACTAATTGAATGGGACTAAAGAATACCTTCACCCCAGCTGTATTTTGTTTGTATCAACCTATTCAACGTGGTAATGCCACAAATCAACTTGCTTTATTACGGTTTGGGAACAGAATTTGCTTGTTTTTATGCTTTTCTAAATCACCTTCGAATAGCAGACAAAACCTTGGGGACCAAAAGTGTCCAACTGTCCACTATTCACAGGTTTCACAGTAGAAATTTTTTTCAAGATTTGAGTCAATGCCTCATCTCTCACACAAGCATGTCTGTTTCATTTCCACAGCCTGATCAAGAGCCAGGTGATGTGATTATTGTGTTGGAACAGAAACCTCACGATAGATTCCAGAGACAAGGTATCAATCTGGTCACAACGGAAACCATTACACTCACCGAGGCATTGTGTGGATTCACTAAGGTGATCAAACATTTGGATGATAGACAGTTGCTCATCACTCATCCACCTGGTGAAGTTATTAAGCCTGGTAAGTTGAACTTGCCCTGTAGCGGGAGATCTGGGTTTGATCCCCAGTGAGGTCAGAAAATTCCAAGTATTGGGAAGTAGTTCTTGTTGGAACGAATTTTGTGGTCTTAGTCTGACTCAATTATTGTATGTTGCTGCCAATATTCAAACTACCGGTGCCCAGCCTAAGTTGTATTGGATTATGTGAAATAAAAGTCAGTCAAACATGGCTGAACCAATAAGATTGTGAGATTTCGCTGTGTTTATATCCAAAGTGGAATCTCATTGGTTCAGCCATGTTTGACTGACTTTTGTTTCACATAATGGAATACAACTCTAGTTAGTTTGGAGGGTATTGTGTCTACCTTGTGAGCCTAGGTTGCATGTTTGATTCCCGCCCGGGGCGTATTTTATCTTGTCAATTACCATGTTTCTGTTTACAGAGGATATCAAGGGTATTGTAGGAGAAGGGATGCCTATCTACAAGAACCCCTATGAGAAGGGAACGCTGTATATCAAGTTTGATGTTCAGTTCCCTGAGAGTTACTTCAATAATGATGCCAAGCTCAAGGTAAATTATATGAATGGCTAAGAGGCAGAGCGGACCAAGTCCAGAAAAAGTGTTTTGAGATAAATGGCGTCAAAGTTTGGGACTAGTCAAAGTTTAAATAGAGATAGCCATTTTGTTTTTGCTCTCATTTCAATACAACACTAAAGTGAAGTTTGCAACCAATATCAAAAGTAGATCTTTTCGCACTGACATTAAATTTGGTTTTCAACATTTTTTAAACTATTATTGACCACCTATTTTGTCTAAAATATATATATATATATATATAAAAAAAAAATGAACCGATTCGAATCTTCCGAGATAAACGCGAAAAACCGTTGACTTAGAACACCATTTTTCGGTCACGTGGTACTATTTTGACAGCGCAAAAATTGTTTTGACATGGAATCTTACGAATAATCAACTTAAAAAAGTCATTATTATGATCAATCATGTGTTTTTTAACTCATTTTACTGATGTTCACAGTTGCCCCCATGAATCTGAATGCACACCTCGATTCTTCTTTCGAAAAAAAAAACCATAATGATCAAAATAATGACTTTTTCAAGTTGGTTATTCGTAAGATTCCATGTCAAAATAATTTTTGCGCTGTCAAAATCGTACCACGTGACCGTAAAATGGCGCTCAAAGTCAACGGTTTTTCGCGTTTATCTCCGAAGATTCAAATAGGATCAAAATTTTTTTTTAGACAAAATAAACTTACTTTTTTATGATTTCATTTCTGACCTCAAAAATATAGGGATCTATTTGAAAAATCATAGTTGACCTTAAAATGACCTTGAAGGGGACACCTAGTAAAATTCCAGAGGTCACCATTGAATGTCCCCTAAAAAGTTAGGACAATTTGCGAAAACACGAATTTTCTATCTTTATTAGTTTTCAAGATATTTGAATGTCTCGTTTATCTTTGGACACTCTGTATTTAAAGGAAAAAGAGGGATAGACTCTGTTGTACTCAAGGTACAATAATACCCCACCTTTCTACACTTGTCTATTTCTGATTATTTTGTGTATTTGGAGAGATACTTTCTTCCAGTTCCAACACTTTACCAATCTGATAGTTGGTGAAATGTTTGCACTGGAAGTAAAAAGCCAAGTCGGTTTCGGAGTTCTTGTGAGTCCAAAATAATCTCCCTGTGCATGCCCAAGAATTTCGAATATGTTTCATAATTTCATATATGTTGACCCTAAGACTTAGGGTGCTGAGCTACGTAAGTCGTCAGTAGAAAAATACCTCCATTTAAACGTATCCATTCATTATAGGTACTCGAGAAATCAATGTTTTAGCACCGGTCGCCAAAACATTGAATTCTATCGCTAATCTAGCATCTAATATTCCTACTGATCCCATTGAACTGTTATCTAAACCCACTTTAAACCATTTCACAACTTTGTTTTTAACATTATTTATCGAAACGGGATCCATTTCCTTGCAGACACCAAAACTTGAAACTTATTTCCCCTGATGTCCCTCTCTAACCTTGGGGTTGATACAACACTAGCGCTTGTACAATTCCGTGGAAGAATTCAGAACTAGAAGACAGAAAACCTACAGTATGTTGCCCTTTCTTTGGAAAAAATGACACCTACATAACATTTCACTTCCCAGTGAGTTGTATTTCTTGTTTTACATTCGTCGGACTGCCAAGCTAGAGGTTGTGGGTTCGATTTCTTTACTCTCAGGGAATGTTGCATCACACTTATGTCGGCGTACGCTCATACCGTCTGACGGACTCGGACCGTCTGAGCGTGAGTGACCGGCATTGGATTAGGGACCTAGTTAATTTACATAATATGCTTACATAATTCGAAGTACAACCTCAAGTAATGTTCTTTTGAACTGACCACATCACCACATAACCCCCTCCCTACCCTATCTCTCTCCCCCTCTCTCCAATGAATACCGTTATAGAATTTGAAAATATATTAAATTGAGTTTTGTTTATTATAAAACTGACTTGGAATTGATGTTTTCTTATTTTATTCCTACTATTTCATATCCATTTGTATAGGTTAGAAGAGCTGAGGAGACAGATTCTTGCAGATCAGAAAGATAAATACACAGAAATCCTAGAAAACTTCGTGGGTGTTGCTTAGGTTGTCTGGTCAACATGAAGTGGCGGTGGCGAGATGCATGCGAGTTGACTAGTCTGAGAAAGTGAAGAAACCCCTACGCATTTATTTTCACGATTTTCCCCCATAAAGCATAAGTAATTACATAAGTAAAATAAAGGAACACAGAATGATGATTGATTTTTATAAGAATCCACTTATTGTATTGTTTCATCTAAATAAATTATAAATCGAATAAAAAATATGAAGAAATAAAACTGATGTCTACATTATTCTACACGCATTGTTGACCCAAAGGCCCAAAGGAAAAATTAGGCAAGTATTTTAACTCTTCATTCCAACTTGTTCAGAGAGTTTTACACCTCAACGGTGTTAACGTTGGTTATGAAATCACAGCACAGTAGATGTTTGTTGACGTGTAAAACTCAACTCGCTAGTTCAGAGGTGTCATCATTAAATCTTAAGTCGTTCCAAGAATGGGTCGACTGAGTTCAGAGGTGTAAGAAAATTGTCAACTTTTCAAGATGTCAAGAAAAATGAAAAGAAATTCAAAATTAGAAAGTTTACATTAAAAGAAAAGAGAGTGAAAACAATTTTCCCTCAACTAACTGGAATCTTTGTCTTCATTTCAATTACAATTCAATTTCAATAATGGTGAGTTTTTGTAAACTCCGCGATAAAATCCCGATAACCATACCGAAAGAGTTTCGCTTTCTGCTCATACACTTTGTAGGTAAGTGTTGAATCTCTACTACTAAGTATTGAAATATCGGACCAAGCAAAGCTTAGTTGCCACTTAAAAGATTATTGAAAGCAAAATGGAAAGTAAAAATTAAAAGAGTAAACATAATATGAACAAAAGAAAAATCTTAGTTTTTTTTTCCTGAATAAAAAGAGGCACATTTAATTTAAAATTAGAGGAAACATTAAAATTAGACACCTAAGGGGTTTTGTGTTGATCTTCTGCTAATTGTTGAACTATTAAGTTGATACAGTTTTTTATTTGATATAGGTATTCAGTTAGTCTACAGGCGAATCAGCAACAAGATATTCTAGGCTCAAAAATTCGTGGTCCGAACGACACAACAGATATGTGTTGTATGAATGACTATATAAAAGCCAAGCGCCAAAAACTAAGGCAAATGGGAATACCTCGTACATCACAAAGTAATGTGAGGACCACTTTGTTCTTCTGACCTCATCTGAAATTACAACCCGTTCTTCTGAGTTGAACCTTTTTAGCCAAATCAAATATCAGATGTAGAAGAATAATGTGAAATTATGCTGACATTTATTTACATGTTAAGCGTCAAGGCCAGGTATGATTCTGATATTTGATTCCGCTAAAAAGGAACACAATGGGATTTCAGCAAAAGTCGGAAAAATGATGTGTCCCTTACATTGCTTTGCATAGTGTAGAACTAGAAATACGAGTACATGAATGAAAAGTGAGACCATATTTTGATTTCCTTGTATGATAAAAATAGGTAGTACGGTTTGTTAAATTTAGCAAAAGTGGAATATTTCACAGGTAAACTAATGATGGTCCCTTACATTGCTTTGCATAGTGTAGAACTAGAAATACGAGTACATGAATGAAAAGTGAGACCATATTTTGATTTCCTTGTATGATATAAATAGGTAGTACGGTTTGTTAAATTTAGCAAAAGTGGAATATTTCACAGGTAAACTAATGATGCAACCATAATGATCAAAATAATGACTTTTTCAAGTTGGTTATTCGTAAGATTCCATGTCAAAATAATTTTTGCGCTGTCAAAATCGTACACGTGACCGTAAAATGGCGCTCAAAGTCAACGGTTTTTCGCGTTTATCTCGGAAGATTCAAATAGGATCAAATTTTTTTTTGACCTAATGATGGCTTTCACCAAGGACTTCATTTTAGATTTCACAAATGGGAGATTTTTCAATCGTCCAAAACAGATAATTACAGATTTAAATAAGTTAAAAGATGGTAGCAAATGATTCAAAAACACAGTCAACTTCTTTAAATCCGGAATTATCAAGTGACTCCTTTTGGGGTGGTTAAAAAATATTCCAATTAGTGAAATTTCCTATGAAGTCTTTGGTAAAATCCACCATAAGGAAAGTGGGGGAAAGTTAAAACTAAGACCTAACAGGGGGCTATACATGAAGGGAAATAAAATATAAAATGTAGGGCAATGAGACAGAGGAGTCACACAGACAGAGATAGCTCATCGTTTCCAGAACGTTCCAAGAACCGTTCCGCCATTGGGCTCCTCTGTCTCACGCCCAAACAAACCAGTAACCTGTTCCTGAAAACAACTTAGCATTTCGCAAATATTCTGACGTCATAGTGACTATTATTATATTATAATAGTCATGTAATGTTTGTAAAGGTATTTCTTTTGAAATATTACGATCGTCTACAACTTTTCACTCAACACTGTGTCGATCGACATTGACTGGAACCCATACAAAGTATGTGTAACTGGAATAATGATTGATCGGCTAATGATTGATCGACCTAGAACCAATACTCGTATACTTAATACTAATGATATAGTCAGATAGTCACGGATCAAAGGATTTCGGTGGAATAAAAACCTAGCCTATTAAATAGAAAAAGGCTACGAAGAAGAGGTAAAATACAAATAT
Source organism: Diaphorina citri (assembly GCF_000475195.1). Classification (NCBI taxonomy): domain Eukaryota; kingdom Metazoa; phylum Arthropoda; class Insecta; order Hemiptera; family Psyllidae; genus Diaphorina; species Diaphorina citri. Next base: position 6,435 of record NW_007377610.1, on the reverse strand, counting down.
TGATCAGTGACAGTGCACCAATACGTCTTTCCATACCTTCACGTCCTAACTCTCACGTCACGCCAAGTCGTCTCTGGTCCAGGGTCTCCCCCGTACGGTGTGGCTTACTGGTTGGCACATCTTACACTTTGTCCCTCGTGCATGTGTCCCCCCATCTCATCGTCTTCATCGCTATGGTATGCTTCCCCTCCCATTCCCCCGCCACCTGCACCACGCTCACTCGCAATATATTCTCTCAACTCTACCTCCTCTACGTGTTCTGAGTGAGGCGGGGGCATGTCCACACTCGGCCGTGGTGATAACAGCGCCTCCAGTTCCTGAGAAGAAAAAAAAAGGTGGTCAATAATAGTTTAAAAAATGTTGAAAACCAAATTTAATGTCAGTGCGAAAAGATCTACTTTTGATATTGGTTGCAAACTTCACTTTAGTGTTGTATTGAAATGAGAGCAAAAACAAAATGGCTATCTCTATTTAAACTTTGACTAGTCCCAAACTTTGACGCCATTTATCTCAAAACACTTTTTCTGGACTTGGTCCGCTCTGCCTCTTAGCCATTCATATAATTTACCTTGAGCTTGGCATCATTATTGAAGTAACTCTCAGGGAACTGAACATCAAACTTGATATACAGCGTTCCCTTCTCATAGGGGTTCTTGTAGATAGGCATCCCTTCTCCTACAATACCCTTGATATCCTCTGTAAACAGAAACATGGTAATTGACAAGATAAAATACGCCCCGGGCGGGAATCAAACATGCAACCTAGGCTCACAAGGTAGACACAATACCCTCCAAACTAACTAGAGTTGTATTCCATTATGTGAAACAAAAGTCAGTCAAACATGGCTGAACCAATGAGATTCCACTTTGGATATAAACACAGCGAAATCTCACAATCTTATTGGTTCAGCCATGTTTGACTGACTTTTATTTCACATAATCCAATACAACTTAGGCTGGGCACCGGTAGTTTGAATATTGGCAGCAACATACAATAATTGAGTCAGACTAAGACCACAAAATTCGTTCCAACAAGAACTACTTCCCAATACTTGGAATTTTCTGACCTCACTGGGGATCAAACCCAGATCTCCCGCTACAGGGCAAGTTCAACTTACCAGGCTTAATAACTTCACCAGGTGGATGAGTGATGAGCAACTGTCTATCATCCAAATGTTTGATCACCTTAGTGAATCCACACAATGCCTCGGTGAGTGTAATGGTTTCCGTTGTGACCAGATTGATACCTTGTCTCTGGAATCTATCGTGAGGTTTCTGTTCCAACACAATAATCACATCACCTGGCTCTTGATCAGGCTGTGGAAATGAAACAGACATGCTTGTGTGAGAGATGAGGCATTGACTCAAATCTTGAAAAAAATTTCTACTGTGAAACCTGTGAATAGTGGACAGTTGGACACTTTTGGTCCCCAAGGTTTTGTCTGCTATTCGAAGGTGATTTAGAAAAGCATAAAAACAAGCAAATTCTGTTCCCAAACCGTAATAAAGCAAGTTGATTTGTGGCATTACCACGTTGAATAGGTTGATACAAACAAAATACAGCTGGGGTGAAGGTATTCTTTAGTCCCATTCAATTAGTATGAATCAGCACAAAGTATGAGATTACTAGACTGAATTCATGTACTTTGTACAATCTTAACATTCTTAACCCATCCTTTAGGGCTGTTTGCCACAACACCTAAGCCTTGGAGTGGGCTTTTTGTGTATGAAATATACAATAATCTACTTACATGCAATATTGTTTCAATTTATAACTTTTGTTCTATGGAACATGGTATGAGCCAGATTTTATACATTGAATCCCTTGGGTAATTTCTTGTCCACATAAAAAAAAAATCTTGGGCCTGTTCTAGAATCCCCATGTAATTTATTCATCTCTCTGTTTGACAGGCCCTCTATGATGACTTCCAAAGGTGAATGTGTAAAGTAAGTATCGGGAAACTAAATATTCTTTGTTCAGAAGCTACATATCCCATGATAAAGCTACTTCATGCACGAATGTACGTATGCAAACACTCACCCACTTGTGTGAGGTACATGACACAGTTTCCATCCCAGCGACCACAGAGCAAAGATCTGCATCGAGCATTCTGCCGATAAAAAGACGCTCAAATTCTTCTTCTAGCTTCCTCCGAGTATTATACAGGTCATTAGAACATAAATCATGCCTCGCTTGGTGTTGCCACTTGCCACGAAGTTAAATCTGATAAATGATCTGGTGGCTATCCACTTGTTCAGGCTGTCAGTAGCCGCGCCGGAATCAAGATTGTGCTGTCTCGCTGGAGAGTGAAATATGTGCTGTCCGAGAGTTGCCAGTAAACTAATTGCCACTCATTCCGATGAGGAGCATCAATGAGATGGTCAAATGATCTGTGTCAGTGATCAAAAAGTTCAAGTTGAACTAAAAACAGAAATGCCCAAGATCAAGTTCTGAACGTGGCCAGAACTAATTCACATACGGCTGTCAGAAGTTTTATATACTAACTTGGGCCTAATGACAAAGTTTTAGTGTTGAGACTGTTGAGTGTTTGAACAAAGAAAATCAATACCTAGTTTTATTATTCACCAAGGCATTTAATTACAGGACAGTTTTTAGTTCTCTCATTATGTCTCAGGGAATTGACCCGGTCAGTAGAGTTCATATTTTCCTGCTTCTGCTTAATGGTTTGATAGGGAGGTCTGGTATTTCGACCATTCCAAATTCCAATACTTTATCAAGTGACATTTACATTCAGATGATTTTTGATCCGACTAAAAGCTTTTTACACAGAGCAAAACCATAATCGCTATCTTGGTGAACTGTAAACCTACTTGGCATGAATATTGTGGCTGGGTCTGAACAGGATATATGAAAGTTCATTTGTAATTTTTGCACCGTTCTGTTGGTTTGGATGTTCACATAAATATCTCATGTTTATATCCATTCATGCCACTCATGCTTAATGTTTGTACATTTATTTTTTTAGAATAATATTTAATTTATAGTCATAACGACTGTTGGCATTTAAATCCGAGATCAATGACAAATTGGTATGACTTGTTTACAGTTAATTTTCAAATGTTTTTACTATCTACATCTTGTTCCTTTTTTTGAGCTCTTTACAGAACTCAACCCGGACAAGGAAACAAATATGTATTTGTAAAGGAACAAAAACCTACTCTGACCTCAAGTTATTTTTGCTGTAAAGGGGGAAAAATATTCGAAATATTCTTACAAACCTTTATCTGACAAATACGAATTTAGTAGGTACCTACATGATGATAAAACCCAAGTCAAAGAGATTATAAATTGGAACTTGTAGACCTCCGAGCCAAAGTTAATGGAGAAAAGTTAACAAATGATTATTGAGGCCTGAGACAGTATTCTGCTCGAAACGTATAGGTACGTACTTTTAGTTGAAAGTTGCATACAAAATCTCGGCAGATATAGGGAGATGAACTGAGATAAGCTCTGGGTTTTCAACTTTACATTCATTTCATACTGAGGATATATTTTTATGTTCGTTTGTGTACTTGGACTTGTTTGGAATACTGGGCTTCATAGTGGAGGTTTTAGGAGGGTCTCTTTTTGGAGAATGTGGTGGTTTTTACCATGGTGTTCCCAAATAACACGAACCATTTGTATTCACTATTCATGCAATGAGTTAGTTAACTTCATTAATAGGGACTTTTTGGACACTACAAAAATAATAAGAATAGTACCTACCACCGAAATTATTTTTTCATAGTTATTAATGGTTCATTTATGCAGTCAAAAGTCATATTTTTGAAAATTTCTCTTGAACTTCAGGAGGATTTCTCAGTTAAGTTCCTAATTGTCAACTCTAAATTCTATCAAATCCACAATAAAACTGCTCCATCCATTACCTTCTTGATCTTAGGTACAGACAGTGGTTCTACCTTTTACTGGAACACAGAAAGCAGCATAAAGCTATCATACCTGCTTTCCTGATTTCTAGTGACAGGTAGGACCACTGTGTTTATAGCCTAGGAAATTATATGTGGTGAGAGAGATGGGGAGGGATTCAGCTAACAGAAGGGGTAGAGTGAGGGATTCAACTAGTAGAGCAAGAATAAGGTAGGAAGGAGGCAAATAGTTAATTGTGATGCTAAAATGGGGAGATTCTTTTCAGCAACCATGTTGATTCCAAAACTGAATTCATATTTTCTTCTTTCATAAATTATAATATCGGTATTACGAGTGTAGAGGACAGGTTAGGTTTTTATTATTTTAATTGAAAAATAGGCGAGATTTTTGCCCCTACTATGAGAATCTTTATTTGTCGTAAAATCTACATTTCCCCAAGGCATACTTGCCTACTTGAGGGCCATTATCCTATTTAGAATAGTCACTCACACTTAGTGAAAAGTCCTATTGTTTTCAATTCCCATTGCTGCTGAAAGTTTTGTCTAATGTTACGACCACATCAGTTTAACTGTTAATCTTTTTCTTAGCCTTTTCCTATAGAAATATGGTCGATACAATTAAACAACTATTAATATTGGAGTAACAATTTCTCGCCTAGTGTTCAAATGCTTTGTGTTAATCTTTGTAAAAAAATAAATCATGTCTCATGCGCTGTGAGCTAACTGTTGTAATTTTATAGTTTAACAATTTAACAAAAATGCTTCTTTTTAGGGGATTTTTCCTTCTGAGTTATATTTCCTTTGTACATAATTATTTGTAGTTGAAAAAAATATTTGATGAGAAATAAGTTAGTGTGATGGTGGGTTCCATCAATGATTTTATCGGAGATTTCACAAATGGGAGATTTGTTAATCACCCAAAAAGGAGTTATGGAATAGATATAATTCTAGATTCTAAGGAGTTGAGTGTTTTCAAATGGTTCAAAACACACATTTTGCCCCTTTTAATGTTGAATCATCTTTTTAAATGACTGCTTTCTGGATGATTAAAAAATTTCCCATTAAGTCATTGGTGAAATTCACCATGAGAGTGTTTTTACCGTGGTGAGCTGAGATATTATTGTTACTTGAAAACATCATGGTCCATTTCTCCCTTTTCCTATTTTTAAAAATATGAATTCCATCTAGGATTCTAGGGATTGTATACAGGGTATCCAAAAATAAACGAGACATTCAAATATCTTGAAAACTAATGAAGATAGAAATTTTGTGTTTTCGCTAATTGTCCTAACTTTTTGGGGGACATTTAATAAGGACCTCTGCAATTTTACCACGTGTCCCCTTCAAGGTCATTTTAAGGTTAACTTTGATTTTTTAAATAGAACCCCATGTTTTTGAGGTCAGTAATGAAATCAGCATAAAAAAGTAAGTTTATTTTGTCTAAAATATATATATATATATATATAAAAAAAAAATGAACCGATTCGAATCTTCCGAGATAAACGCGAAAAACCGTTGACTTAGAACACCATTTTTCGGTCACGTGGTACTATTTTGACAGCGCAAAAATTGTTTTGACATGGAATCTTACGAATAATCAACTTAAAAAAGTCATTATTATGATCAATCATGTGTTTTTTAACTCATTTTACTGATGTTCACAGTTGCCCCCATGAATCTGAATGCACACCTCGATTCTTCTTTCGAAAAAAAAAACCATAATGATCAAAATAATGACTTTTTCAAGTTGGTTATTCGTAAGATTCCATGTCAAAATAATTTTTGCGCTGTCAAAATCGTACCACGTGACCGTAAAATGGCGCTCAAAGTCAACGGTTTTTCGCGTTTATCTCCGAAGATTCAAATAGGATCAAAATTTTTTTTTAGACAAAATAAACTTACTTTTTTATGATTTCATTTCTGACCTCAAAAATATAGGGATCTATTTGAAAAATCATAGTTGACCTTAAAATGACCTTGAAGGGGACACCTAGTAAAATTCCAGAGGTCACCATTGAATGTCCCCTAAAAAGTTAGGACAATTTGCGAAAACACGAATTTTCTATCTTTATTAGTTTTCAAGATATTTGAATGTTTCGTTTATCTTTGGACACTCTGTATTTAAAGGAAAAAGAGGGATAGACTCTGTTGTACTCAAGGTACAATAATACCCCACCTTCCTACACTTGTCTATTTCTGATTATTTTGTGTATTTGGAGAGATACTTTCTTCCAGTTCCAACACTTTACCAATCTGATAGTTGGTGAAATGTTTGCACTGGAAGTAAAAAGCCAAGTCGGTTTCGGAGTTTTTTTCCGATTCTTGTGAGTCTAAAATAATCTCCCTGTGCATGCCCAAGAATTTCGAATATGTTTCATAATTTCATATATGTTGACCCTAAGTCTGCTGAGCTGAGTAAGTCGTCAGTAGAAAAATACCTCCATTTAAACGTATCCATTCATTGTACTCAAGAAATCAATGTTTTAGCACCGGTCGCCAAAACATTGAATTCTATCGCTAATCTAGCATCTAATATTCCTACTGATCC